>NC_073693.1:88183905-88339008 GCF_029784155.1 Uranotaenia lowii
ATAGAACATCCGTGCTAATATGTTGGTTTAAATTATGCTTGGATAGATACTAAGTAAATTGAAAAACGATCTTCATAATTTTCACTAAAAATAAGACCAACTTAACCTAGGAACGCTGGAAATTTTTTGTGAATCAAATTTCCCTCGAACTACCAAGAAAATTCCCAATTAAACACCTCAAGTTGATAAAATTTACAAATGTTGCCTTATAGATTTCTCTACCACAGACATCTACATAAAAGGATCTGGGTGTGCGCATTTCGAAGAATGTTTTACAGGGTGACGAAAAAGTCCGGTCACACTTTTTTGGGATCGCCTGTAGCCTACACGTTGCATATTTCTGGTGCCTTCTATATGTCAAATGAAAGGGCTAACTCTGCTGCCCAAAGTGGCAGAGTTTCGTTTCTGTGCAGTTTGCTTACATTGAGTTGTGAGCCATGTTAGAGTTAAGGCAAAGATATTCTATTAAGGGCAGCTATTATCGATGCTCGGTTTGGCGCGCAGATGACGAGATTATTTTTTCGGACAACAAGCTGTTCGTTTTGGAGCAGACAGTCAATCGCCAAAATGATCGAGTTTGGAGTGTGAGCCTCCAGCAAGCTCCTGCGGACAAGCTGAATGTTTTCCGGTTCCAAAATAAGACGTCAGTCATGCTTCCAGCAAGATGGCGCTCCATCCTACACCGCACAGGTTGTTCAGGCGTGGTGTGAGAAAAACTTGACCGATTTCATTTCGAAGAACGAATGGCCTCCGTCGTCTCCGGATCTGAATCCACTGGATTATTTCGTGTGGGGATACATGATGTCGAAGCTGAACGACTATAAAATAACAAATTTGGAGCAATTCAAGCGAGTTATCATGAAAATCTGGGACGAGATACCGATGGAGCAGGTGCGCGCCGCTTGCGACGACTTTCCGAGACGTCTGAAGCTGGTTCGATCAGATAAAGATGGTGTAATTCCGAGATATCCTCTGTGAAGTATCTTTATGAATTACTGAATAAAGATATGAAAACTAGATTCAGATTTTCTTCTTATTCTGTGAAATATTTAGATTTTCCTGTCTGACCGGACTATTTTTCACCCTGTAGAGGCGAGCACAAACAACTAGAAACATTTCAGCAGGTGGCGACTTTAGTTTTTGTTTCCGGATTCTGTTCCGGATCAATATCGGGTCAGGGTCAGAATCACGAATATAATTAGGGGGCATCCATAAATTACGTAACGCTCCTAGGGGGGGGGAGTAAGCTCTAGCGTTACGAATTGTGACATAGGGGAGGAGGGGAGGTATGCTCATCGTTACGTAACGATTTTTTTCCTAAAAGAAATCAGTTTAAGCGCAGCTTTTTTGATATCCTGCATTTTTGCAGAATGATAAGCAAACCAAAATCAGCTTAAAATTTGTAAGCTTTAACAAGATTGAAACTAGTTTGTAACCATTCCTATTTAAAGATTCTAAGATAGACTAAACGTGAATTGGATATTGGTGAAATGAACGTTGGAAAACCGAATATTAATTACGTTCACTTCCAAGATCTCAATCCAATAATAAGACAGAAATTTTACTATTTTTCTCAATTGACTTTGATTATTCCGATCAGCTATTTTGATTATTCCGACGAATATTACTAATTGGAGTATATTTTGCATAACAAGTTATGCTGCTTGAAAAAAAAAGGTAAACAAGGTAGAGAGTTATCATCAATGAGTACTAAGAAGCGATTTGGATGGATAATAGGTAATTCCGTTTTAAAGAACGTTGAAAAATTATGTTATACTTTTTTTACCTTCGAAAATCAGTGTTTAAAATCATGAGAAGATGGGGGGGGGGGGGGTAATTGTCAACGTTACGTAATTTTCATAGGGGGATATGTCGAAGCGTTACCATTTGTGACATACGGTGGGGAGGGGGTCAAAAAAGTTTTTTTTTTGCCTTACGTAATTTATGGATGCCGCCTTAGGATCAGGATCAAAGATCAGGTTACACATCATGTTAATGATCAACATCCAGTAGCAGAATCAAAATTTAAGATTAGAATCCACTGTAAAGGCTCCCGGTTTAGGCCAACTAGCCTAACCATGCTAAAGCCAGAGAGAGTGATACTCGATCTAAACATAATTATGAAATGATAAACTCTTTGGTATAAACTAGAATGAATTTATTCTATCATTTCTTGTTCTATCACGCCGTGGCAAAACCAAACCTTTATGCTTGATCAGCAATCTACGATCAAATTTTGATGCTCAAATCAATAGCAAACAGTAACCATCAATAACCATCAATAACAAAATGATAGCCTAGTTTGGAGTTATATTTTTCCCGATGCCAAACTAAGGTTCCATTAAAGAATCAAAAGTATGGAATATGATAACAAACCAATACCAAAATAAAGCATTTATACAGATCGATTTTCTTAAAACAGGCATCATTGAAGTTTCACTCACATTGTACATTGCGGGCAAAAGTTTGGGATCACCCTTTCAAAAACATGAATTTTGCCATCTTATGGCATATTGAAATCTTTTGATCTCATTCGAAAGATATTGAATTTTGGATTTATCACCGCGATTGTATGTTCTTCAAAATTATCGACGTTTTTCGGTGAGTTTTAATAATAATAAAACAGATTTACCAGTTGTCCATACGTTTCAACCTACTTTGGCATTCGCTCCTCCTCAGTGGACACTAAAATTATGTTTTACTTTTAACATTAAACTTTAAATCTAAATTTTTAATTTTAACTTACAATTGACTGGCCATCGTCTAAAGTATTTTGATTTTGGACAGTTTGTTTTGTTTTGCGTTTACATTTGTTTGACAGTGTCTGTGTCAATTTTGCGATTATGGGATCTTAAGAGGTCTTAAAATTTAACGAGTCTCTCTGCCTATTAACGACATTATCGTCACCTCTCAATTTGATGTAAAATGTTTCGGCAGTTATTCTACCATTGTATCCAGTAACTCTTTCCAATATTTTGGTATTTTCAAAAACAAAAATGTGCCCAGTTTCTAGACAGTGCTGTGCTAAACCCGTACTTATTAGCTTTGTGGATACATTTGTCTTGTGTTGCTTCAAATGTTTTTCTAAAAACTGGCTCGTTTCTCCTCCACATTTTATTTCGTAAATAACATTTATGTTTTTGTTCTTCGGAATCGTGTCCTTGATTTTCATGAAAATCATATTTTGGACCTTGTCTAATGGCTGAAAAGTGACGTTGATATCAAATTGTTTTAAGTATCTGGACAATTTTTCTCCCAAACCAGCACTTTCCACTGAGGAGGAGCGAAAGCCAAAGTAGCTCGAAACGTATGGACAACTGGTAAATCTGTTTAATTATTATTAAAATTCACCGAAAATCGTCGATAATTTCGAAGAACTTTCGAAAGATAGTAAGATAAACCACCCTTGGGTGTATAAGTCTAAAAAAAAAGTTCAACTTGTCGAATTAAGTTGAACTTTTTTTAGGAAGTATAACTAATAAACTTCAAAATCAGCTTACCAGATAAACAAAACGTTGTTTGATAACAGAGATAGGCACGAAATAAGACTAGACGATTCAGAAGTTTGATACCATACTTTTTTCCGATACACCATAATTAGGGGCAATCTCAAACTTTTAGCGGATAACTTAAGAAGCTGTTTTATTCATTTTTATTAAATTGCAATTTTTCTGAACAAAATTCAACAAATGTGCTTTTATACGTGTGAAATAGGGATTCGATTGCAAATTCAATTTTGAAACCCGATCGGGTTTGAATTTTAAGCGCACTTTTTGGAAAATGTTCAAACTTTAAGCTAAGTTTAAGTCATAGAATATGTTGACTACATATTCCATTTGATAAAAATATCCGAGGTAAGTTTAGCCAGAATAAAAATGGTTAAATTCCTAGGCTCCCATTTTATATATATATGGGAGAGTGGGGAATCATGGGCCACTTTTTTTCGTTGTTCCATAACTTCTTTATTATAAAAGATAAAATGAAAATGAAAAATGGTATGGTTTTCTACATTTTCAAAGTATCATAAAGTATTTTTTTTTAATTTTTAATAAGTTATTTTCCTCAAATTATGACTGTTTGAAAAAAAGCAATATTTTTTGGATTTTGAAAAATGGTGGGGAATCATGGGCCACCAAATCCAAATTGACCAAATAACATGCAAAGTTTATCAGTTGACCCAAAACTGTGATTTCCTAAATTATTTCGTTATTTTAAAGCAATTTCAGATGATGAAATAAAAAAAGAGAGCTGTGTATGATCGAATAGATTCCAAAACCTGGCTCGCGAACGTTTTGGCAAAATTTCTTATACAGATGGACAAAATATTTTTCAAAACTCTTCATTTGGCATAAGAAAACTTTACAGATAAGAAAAACGTATTTTAAGTTCTAAATGTGTACAAAAACATAAAAATATAGGTGGTTCAAGATGTGTGGCCCACGATTCCCCACAAGCTATGATTTGACAATTGGTTGCGTTTGTGTGACTTATTGATGTTTCATCAAAAATTCCTTTTCCACGTGAAAGATCACGAAAAACTAAGATCATAAGCGTATGAGCATATTTTTGTTATGTACTTTAGGTTCCACATCGATGAAATTAGCGGGTGTTTTTTTAATTATGTAAGTAAATTTTTCTAACTTTTTTTAACTTGATAAATAAAAGAAGCGTATGATGCGTAGTTAAGTCAACAACATATAGAAATATATGCTCGCGCAAAGTGACGACGATGACAGTTGGTTTGAGATTTTTATCTGAACACACATCTGAGCCCACGATACCCCACTCTCCCCTACAAATAGCACAGTTTTGCTAAATTTTAGGTTTCAATGAAAGTGTTTTGATGCCTCTTTAAGTTGGCTTTTTTTCAAGAAATTTTGAAAACAAAATGATGCAATTTTGTGGGCTCGTCCTATGCCAAAAAGTGGCATCACTGGCTTTCAAAATTCATTTTGAAACGGTAGTTAAAGGAGGTATGACAGATGAACAGATGTGCAAGCTCGAATAAATTAAATCCATGAAACCTACGTTAAATTCCAAATGTTCTTATTTAAACAAACCCTTAAAAATTTACAAGAAACAGTGCCATCTGTGGCGCCGTTGAAATGTTACGAATCAACTTGTGAAGAACCTCATTCTCGAAAGAGCGCCATCGTATATGATCCCAAAAATAATTAAACCAAAATCTTGTTAGACGGCTTTAATTTATTGCAAGGTAAATACAATTACACATAAAATTTAAAAAAAAATTGAACTGGTCTTGTTCAATTGTTCAAAACCTCTTAAAAATGTTCTAATGTTGATTTCCCGATTTTCACCACGGAAAAGTTCTCGTATTTGGAGAATCGAAATCAAAACAAATTTTAAGAAGTTTTAAACACTAAGATCGGTTCAAAATTCAGCGTTTAGTTATTTTCCATCGATTCCACCATTTTGCAAAACCAATATGTGTCGCTTTTTAAGATATTGACAATATCAGATTTTTCATATTCATTTTCACCTGAGGATCGCTGTGATCTTTAGCAAAACAGCTTTAAGCTAAAAAGCATAAAATTGATTAGAAACGGGCTATAGGACTGAGTCGATTTGGGATCATTTATTAATTTCTCAAACCCCGGGGTCTTAAAAGCTTCGTTTTGCTCCAACAAAACTCGTCCATGTTTTTTTGCAGAGTTTTTAAGTAACGTTTACATGAGTAAATTTGAACTTTTAGGTTTGTATAGGAAAATCGAATTTTATCTGGCAAAACGCATTTTACTATAATATTATAAGTAATGCTTGCCAAACCAACGAATAGTTAGAAAATGAACATCTTACTTTTTTTTGAGTAGTTGGTTTGCTCCATTTACCACAGAACAGACCCCCACACTTGGTTTGGTGGCGACATTTTTCTGATGACATTTTTGCTTGAGCAATTCATACATTAAGGATATTCAAAAATGTGAAAATTTTATGGTATTATTCAGCTTTAATTTATTTTACAATAAAAGTTAAGTATTTGTTTTGATCCTAACTTTCGAAATGAAGTCCGAGAATATGTAATTTTTTTTATGTAGATTTAAAAAAAATTAGATTTTCAAGGTTTCATTTAAGAGAAAAACTTTTTGTAAATACTTTAATAAGCAAAGAGTGAGCTAATAATTTTTAACCACAAAATATTCAGAAATTAAAGTAAGAGATTAATTTTGCAGTTCAGTTACTTCGATTAAGATTTAAGTTTGGAACTTTGTTTCTGAATAATTTGCATAATATATTATGTTAAACAACAATCCAATAGAATGAATTAAGATTTCTGTGAATATTAATAAAAAAAAAAGATATCTAGAGTTTTCAAAGAATGAAATCTTCAAAATGAATTCAAATTTTATTTTATATTTGTGGATTCTTCTGGTTTGTTTTTCCAAACTGACTTTGTTTGATAGTACAGTTTAAATTTTGAATCAATAATTAAAACTTTGATACTGTGAGCTCCTGCAATTTGAATCCCTAATGAAATTCTCACATTGATATTTTTATCTTAAATATCAAACTTAACGATGAGCAGAATCTGAATCTGAATTTTTAATTTCTATTCCGGATCTATTCCTGCCTTTAGATCCTCAGTTCTAAATCTGAATTCCTGAAAATGATTTTTAATCTAAGTTCCAGGTAATAATTTCTTGAAATTATGAACTAAAAAGCTAAATTTGTATAAGAATCCTTAACAATAGTTCTCTTTTTTGACTTCTGAATTTTCGGCTTCTGTATAAATTCTTTCTCCAGTTATTTATTAGAAATTCAATTTTGAAATCTAATCAAATATTGCGAATGATGAAACTGTTTCAGATTTTTCAATGCTGGATAACCATTACGAAACTTTCTTAAGTTGTAATGCTGCAAAAGTATTAAATGTTGTAATATTGTAATAGTTGTATTTTTTTTTCTTTTTACATTCCGAAATGATGAGTTTCAAATAAAGAAAATGCGTATAGGGTGATTTGCCAATCGTTGCACAGCTAAGCACATGATTTTGGTGTTTATGCTGTATTTTAGTCATTTCAACCAAATTCACTCGATTTTTTTTTGTCGATGCACTCATACAGGATTGGTCAACAAGATCCAAAAGTTCAAGTGTTTGAGAAAAGTGACATAAAAATTTAAAAATTCATTTAAAACAGCTTGTCTGTGCCCAATAGTTGCACAGGCAAATTTTGTGTCGTGCATAATGTTGTCCGATTTTTTCCAATGGTTGCACATTTTAAAAATCAGTCACCAGGAGGTCGAATATGCTGATATTTGTTACGGAAGCCTATTATGAGAACTTCTAGTTCAAATGCAATCTAATTTTAAGACAGCCCCTTATGAGGGGGGGGGGGGGTAAGGGGTCTTCCATATAAACCGTCCAATGCACTTTCCAATTCCTATTCGGCCCTAAAAAAAGCACAAAGCCGCCGCCGCCGGTTTGAGTGTCTGGAATAGCATTTATCACACGTGAAGTTTTCTCAGAAACTCAAATCCACCTCTTAATTTACCCGAAGCCATTTGAGTGAAGTGTTATTTAACCTAATTTGCCCAGTGTTGAGCCCTTTTCTTTATATGTCTTACCAACATAGAATTTGATGTCTTTAAATCCCATAGAATGAACTGAAAGGTATGTAATGCTTAATTTTTAAGTGGCTATTAACAGGTAAAAAGATTAGAGAACGTGATCTGTTTTGCCCCCTTTTACCCCTATGAAGAAGATGCGATTTTATAAAACAAATGTTTTAGGAGTCACTTAGAAGTCGATCAATTTTTACATAATGAAATTCAATTTAAAATTTTAAAATGGACACAACCACGCCCAAAGTTTCAGATCGTTTAACTGATTTATGCTCATGATATACAATTTTGAATACGGATTTTTTTTATCAAATAGTTAATGGATTTAAATATCTTTTTCATATACGTGGGTTTATTTGTAATTAATGTAACCTCTGTAGCATTTCATAAATCTTCAGGAAACAATCACATCACATAGAAATGCTTCCCAAGAGTTTTCCGGCTGAAAAACTGTTTTGGATCAAATTAAGTTTCACAAAGCTATGACTGTTTATTTTTCTGGATGATAAGGGCCAAATAAAGCTTCACATAGATGTCTCCACTGACGGCAACTCGACGGCAGATTCGAATTCCTGAGAAAAATGCACATCGGATAAGTAATATTTTGGATCTCCCAACCTTCGACTTCTAGTTTTTGGAATTAAGGGTCGTAGTTTTCCTCCTATACAATATTCTGGCAATATTAATAGCAATATCAAAGGGATTGCTATTGACATGGAATAAAATTCTTTTAGATTTGTTGTCTCGAAATTAGAGAAACAATTTTTTTCAGAACAGCTTTTAGATTCTTTGCATGAAATGTTGAGTAAATGGTCGGGATATAGTATTTCAAAATAAATCTGATAAAAAAATAGTCTCTCAAAGCCAATGCAGTTGAGTTGACTTTGACACTTTTCAGACAATGCAAATTGCCCGAATTTCAAACATACATAAGTTTATTCAACGAGTCTAATAACTTCAAAACATCATTTTTAAGATTTGATGGTAGAAAAAATAAACTTATGGATATATAAAGTGCCTTTGAATTATTGAATTAATTATTGAAAATCAACATTGTATTTCAGTATTTCATGAAAAAAGTTATAACCATTTTGAAATAAAAAATCTTAATCCATTGAAAAGTATTGTAAAATGCAGGATTTGCTTTCTGAAGCTTTCAATAATTTCATGACATGTATTTGCGAAAGTTTTAAATCATCACACTTATTGGCTACGCAGAGCAGTATAATGCGATTCTTATTTTCATCCGGTTAACCAGCTTTCAAATTAGCTGTTAAAACACAAATTAAAAAAATATTAACCTATTTTGATTTTTTTGTATGAAAACGAATATCATTTCTGGGGTACAAGTTAGGTTTAGTTTTTGTTTACATGCAATGTATTGTATAACCAAGAAATATTTTAAAAATACAAAATTATGTTTTTTGAACTTTTAGTACATCTCTGATGGTTTTTGAATGAAAATTTGGATTTTTCCGTACAAGCATCCTTACTAATTCAAAACACGTTGTTATAATTCAGGACTTAATCAATCGCTTCCAAAATTTTTATTACTATTTTTAGCTGTAAACACAACTAAACAAAGCTATTGGAGGTATACGATTTTATAAATTTGAAATTTCCAAACAAATTTTGCAGCGAAATTATGTACAACAATGGGGCAGGAGGAGTTTGAGCGGACCAATTGTTGCACGATCCAACATATTTTCTGGTTAAGTATGGATCATATTTTTTTTTCCAAAATCATGGTGTTTAAATTGTGCAACAAACGTTTCGTATAGAAAACTGATATGAAAAATGTTTTGTTCTGACGTAAAACCTTATTTGCCGTAGAAGGAATGTTAAGGTCTTTGTTAACAATTAGCATGAAAACCAAGCGAAAAAAATAAGAAAAATTAAAACTGTCGTAAGATACACACTTACCAGCAGAAAATATTCCAAAAGCCTCATTTCATCAGAAAACAATCCGAATTACATGATTCAGTACTATTTTTGAGGAAAAGTTGAAAAACAGCTGAAATATTGACAATTCAAGTCATGCTGTGCAACAATGGGTTAGGGGACAACGATTGGCAAATCACCCTAGTTGAGATTTGAATTGCAAAACCAAAATTCGAATCAGGTTTTTTTTCAATGATGATCCAAACTGGATTACAAGAACGAAACACTTAATGCAGAATGCGAAATCTGACTAAAGACATCAAATTTTAATATCTACAAGCAAGTTTGAAACCACAAAGTCCGGAATTATTATAACCAAAGCCTACCAGATATTTTCCGCCAATATCCGGGCTGTGCAATTTCCGGTTATTTCCTCCAATATCCGCAAATATCCGAATTGTTGAATAAAATCATAAAGAAACTTGAAAAACTATTTTTTTAATACAGCAGAAATCATATTTTCAGCTTAAAAAAATCGTTAATATCAGTTTTGATGAAATTTTGCTCAAAACATTGAGTCGCAAAAAACATAATTCCAATGAATGAAATAAAATTTTCGTTTGATTTTGCAAATAAAGTGAACAAAATCAGGCAACATTTGAGCAATTAAGCAACTTAGGCTTATATTATTGAAATTCGACATTCGACACTAAGTTTTAATCAACAAGTGAGATTTTTTTTTTGAAAAACTGTGCTTGAATTGTGGGCTTGGAATACCCAATGAGGATCCGGAAATGCTTGATTTTTGATAAATAACTTGGAAACTGATCAAGCAAATGAAACCAAATTTGGCATGGTAGAGGAATTTTATACAAGTAAAACATTTATTTTGGCAGAATTTAGGAACTTATGAATACATGCATACAAAGTCTTAATTTTAGATATTGAATAATGATTAGAAAACAAAAAATTGGTCAGGGTTTGGGAATAAAAAATAATATTTGAGAAAATTCGAATAAATCTCTTTTGTATTGCGATTCGAAACTCGAGTTGCAGCTTTCCTTTCAAGCGGTTAATATATATTGCTGTTGAAATGCAAATATAAAATAATGAACAAACAAAATTAAATTTATATTATAATTAAAATTTCCATAAATTTTACAAGGTCAGCCTGTGCTTAGTAAGTGTTTCAAAATTGAACAAATTTTCTAGTGCTCTGTACATTTCGAGTAACTCCAGCGTTAATTCCTCTTAAGTGCGCGCTAAGACATATTCATATGATTCTACAATTCATTTAAATCTAAATTTCAATTAAACTGAAATTGTCAGTCGTCATAGTATGAAAGATTATGGTTTTTGTTAACTTTTTTTAGCGTTTACATTTGTTTGTCAGTGTTTGTGCCATTTTCATGAGAAACGAAAACTACTGACAGGTCCAAGAAAATTATTCAGATCAGCTACGAAGATCTATCTTTAATTTTAGCGATTTTACTACGCGGATCATCATTTCTTATACTTTGGCGTCCATGTTTTTTACCACCCAAAATTTCTATCGTAGATTTAAGATCTAAGAATATGAGACATTTTATGAACGGGGTTTTCAAAACTTATAACGACAAAAATCTAGCAGCACCGGAATGAAAGATTGTTGAAACAAGAAAGCATGCATTTGAAATTCGTTTCTAGAAAACGACAAGCGAAAAGAAAACTTTCTTGTTAGCTGTTTTCATCATGATGAATTGGTGACAAATAATTTTTCGGTTGTTTATTCCTTGCTTTTTCGAAGGGTTCTGTCTATAATAAATTTTGTTGCTGTAAATCAAAATTCAAAAAAGCAAAACAATCGGATTCAACGTGTAATTTTATTATTTTATTAATTTTATAACTGCAAAACAGCAAGTTTTACAATCTAGTCTCAGGAGCTCGTTATCAAGTGTCCTAAAACTTCAAACTCAAACTCTAACCTAGATCCTAGTCTTAAATATAACCTCTCTTTGATGGATTGCAATACCCGGGAAAAGCTTTTGCCACTTTAACGCATCTGAGGTAGTAATCTCCTACGCTACCAACCAGCGCAGACTTTTTAAATGGAAGGAAACACCGTAAACATATGCACAACCTTTATACAAAACATAACTCCAAGTGGGTCGGGAAAGCACAGACTACCCCCCGGAACCTGAAGTGGAATCTTTAAAGCCACTTGCGGTGAGATAAAGTAAAGTTTATGGAGGAGGATAGCAAGTTTGTGGTGTTTTTTTCGGAGGCCATAATGGTCCTGGCAAACCGCATGGAAAGAGCAGCGATCCACCGAAAGATGTCTCGGCGATGGGAAGAGCTGAGGCTGAAGTTGGGGAAATGGAGTGTTCCGGAAGGCATGTTCGTTGGCAACTCAAGGACTTTTCATTTACCCATCTGGGTCATGTTTCTCTTATGTGTCCATCAACAACGATATGATGGTTGCGGTGCGGTTGAATCGTTCACGGTATGTTTTCATTCTGCTGAAAGCTGTGACGTGTGCTCGTTTTTAGGAACTACTAGCTCATTTAACGTGTGCTTTTCCTTAATGGAATTGAATTTAGCTTAAATTTTTCCAAATGGGAAGAAACACCAGTTGTCAAAAATCCAAAAAAGGACAGTTTCGACAATATAAATACATGATAATTTCCAGATCTTGTTGCCATTAAAAACAACGGAAACTGTTAAACCACGCTCAAGCACATTTATTTTCGGAAATTGACATATTATTTTCCAAGCGCCACATTGCAAAGTTTTCCTCGCATGGCGAAATGCATAATTCAGCAGTGTAAAACGCTTTTTTCGGCTTTTGTTATGATAAATGATAGCCGAAAAAAGAAATCGAATGAAAATCTCTTGTGGGCTGTCGCTTTTCATTATAAATTTTTAAACTTTTACCAAACCAAATTCGCACATCTTCAGTCAGTAGAATTCGGCGAAGCCACGCATGAGTACATAAACGCACAATCATCGTATAACAATTTCAGCAGAGATGCTTCTACGAAAGAGTAGAAAATTCGAGAGAAAACTTCAATTCAACCCCCCCTTCACTAACCATGCTGCTGTCATTCGTTTATTTTGACAGCAAGTGTGGTTGGAAAATTTGAAAACAGCACACTCCTGAACATATGTATGTACATCTAGGAGAAGTGAAGTAAGGATGAATTCGCACACTCGACCTCGTTTTGCTTCCCCATATTTCTGCTTCCCATCACGGTTCGTTGATTTCGAATAAACGGATCGGTTGGTTTCTCTCTTGGTTCATATATGTATGTAGGTAGAGAAGCCACTTATTTCCTGCCTTGAGTTGGAAACTATTTGAAGCTTTTTTTGTCCTAGTAAGAAGGAAGTTATAAACAAATTCAATAATTTTGGAAACCACCAATTTGCTGACGTATGATGAAAACCAAAATTCATCTTCTGGAACCAGAAAATTTAAAATGTATTATTTGGCTTACTCATAAGACAAGAACTCCGAGGAAGCAAGCTCCCCAAAAAAATCCTTTAATATGAATTTGTCAAAAAAAAAATTTTTCATTTGGTTTATTTCTTCTCTCACTGGATTTCAACTCCAAAAAATGACTAGGGAAACGCGAACCGGAAAAATATAAACTCTCCAACAGTTATTTGGCACCAATTTACAATGCGGATAACAACTCTAACTAAACAGTTTGTTCCCCTTTTTTGGTGTTTGCGAGTAGCGAGTTTGCTTGCTTGCTAGGTTGGTTGACTTTCTGTTCTTGTTTTTTTAGAATCTATATTTGTTGAAAAAAATACACGATTAAACGATTTCTCACATTGTTACAGTTTGAACCAACAGCTGAACATTCGTTGAGAGTTTTGTTCAGAAACTCACAGAATTTTATTTGTTGACAATCCTTTACAATCAATAATGGATAGCGGAGAAATTTCTTTTTTTGAAACTATAATTCCAAATTTTCGTAAGGACTGAATTAAAGATTTCAAAGGAAGATGTTAAGAGGCTTTCGATAACGCATTTTACATCACTTCTAAATGAAAAAAAAAAAACAATCAGGTTCCCTAGCTGTATACGGAAAAGGAGACTTTCCAAGCAACGAAGCTGAGTGACTTTCATCGACTTGTCCTTTTCGATCTTCATTCAGAAAATGACGGACTTCACTCATCTCAAACTCCTTTGCAAGACACGCTTCCACACTCCGAACAAGTTTTTCAGATGGACTGATCACTAGTACGTCATCAATGAAATAACAAGGATCACCAAATCCCCAGCAAAGATTTTGTAGCTACATATATTCTTATGCTGTTTTGATACACGTTCTACATACATTATAGAATGATCGTATGAAAGTTGAAAAAACAGCATTTATCTACCAAAGTCGAGGCAATATGCATACATAAATTTAATTCCTTTCTAAAGCGATGAAAACTACACCAATTGGGCGTTATCCGACACCTTATTCGTACCTATTTATCAGAAGAATGCAAGAGAGCGTAAGATTTTACTTTCATAGCCTTCAAATCGTTGCCAGCGACGATATTTTTCAGTTCTCTCATAGGTCAATATTACTCAATTCTCATATGATTTTTAGCTATATGGATGCCCAGCTGGTCGCGCAGAGAATTTGATAATGATTTTCTCACTTGAAGCCCGCGCAAGAGCAAAATCATTTAAAAATTTAAAAATATGGCGGACTATCTATCATATACGATTTAACCTGACTTCATACGACATTTTATACGATCTTTTCACCATGCAGTTGGAATTGCGATTCGCAACACCATTGCATTGTTAACGACTTGAGATATCAATTCTGATACGATTTCATGTTTGCTGGGTCCACTCCAGTAGGGGAAAGGTTTCCTAAATGGGCCTATCGGGTTAAATGACCCTACGGCTGTTTGATGAAATGGCTGACTAGACAGCTTATCTGACCAATGCATTTTGAGGGTGATACGCTTAGAACATAAGGCAAGAAAGAATTTTATGAATTTAAAAACTCAAAAAAATCTAAAAAATCATACAAGGTTTTGATACATTTTGATGTAATATTTCGACTTTTAAAAATTATACGTAAAGAAGCTTAAAACACAAACTAGGATGGTTTTTGTTTCTTACTCAAATGAACTTAAGAAATTAAACATATTTCAGCTTTTGTGGAGGTTTAATAATGATTAAATAGTGGAATAATAGAGTGTTTTTGTATGCCCCCATCATGTTTGTAAAATGCCTCCATCCTAAAATAACAGATTAAATAGAATAAATAAATGATTTTTATCATTGAACCTTCAAATCTAAGCTATGAATAATATCTTAAGAGAGAATTGAAGATCTTAAAACAGATTTGATAATTTTTTTCTTGTGGATGAACTGCCTCCATAGTATGGCAACCCTAACTTTTGTTTTATTCCATAAAATTATAATATACATAGATTTTTATAAAACTTCCGCTTTGTCGCACGGAAATTATTACTTTCTAGCAATTTCAATGAAATTATATGGAAATATTGCCCAAAACCAGAAATTTTGTTCAAAACATAAATTGGCGCATTTAGCCCGCACGGTTTGAGGTTCGGCATTTTAGACAACACTTATAATAAAATCGTTTTCTTGGAAACAGAAGAAAATTCTAACATAAAAATTACTCCAATGTATAGAAAACAGATGCCTGCACACGTGTATATAGTTTTTGAACACATATTCGATGTGATATTTAATTAAATCAGTGTTCTGCTTAATAGGCGCATATAGCCCGCTCCTCCCCTATCTCGTGTATACAAATCGAAGTCATTTGCACTTCGGGTAAAACCATTTTTTTTTTCACGAATTGATTGAAACGTTCATTTCACTTCCGTGTTGCTCGTTTCAGTCAATCGAGCGAGCGATTTAAACGGCAGGTGAGATATTTCTTCTTCATTAAGCTTTCTAGCTGACACATTTCTTCTGACAAATCACCATTTAGGAAGGGCTTTACGTCCATTTGATGGACGACCATTCATGCACTATTTGCTCTGGTTGGCTATCTTCATTTGGCTTCACTTTGAAAAGCCACTTGCACGATATGACGTTTCGTTCTTCCGGCAATTTCGACAAGGTCCACGTTCCATATCACTCCAAAGAATCCATCGCGTACTTCTTCGCCTGCTTCCACAAGGCCCAATTGTTACGCCTATGCATCTCGTACAGTGACTCTGGGAGGTCCTCCACATTCAACTGTGCATTTAAGGCAAAACAAGCATCCACTTTGTAGCCCAGCCGCTACACAGTGGATTCCTTTTCCGTATTTTTTTTTTTCGATTATAATAGTAAACAGTTCATCTTTTTCATATTCATTGGTATAATCTTCTTGGACATTGTTTTATCCTTCTTTAGCACTGTTGTCTTTTTCTTCCTCTTTATCCTCTTATTTTATGTTTTCTTCCTCTTTATCACAAATTAAGCTAAGCTAACTGTTTTCTTCCTCTTTATCACAGTTTTCCACGAGGTAATTCAATTTGAGCTACGTGAATATCTCATTATTGAATGATTGAGGGTAAAATAGAATCGTGCAAGAGGATCTTCAAATTGATTCAGAAGCTCATTTCTTATTTCGTATGTAGCGATCATAAATTCTTTGTTATATTTGATCTAAGTGCTTGAGATTTTTAGATGAGTTAAGACATATGATATGACTTTGTTTATTAGTTTAAAAATTCTCATTAAACAAACTATACATAAAAGAGTAAATAATGCTGAATTTGAAATTGTCATTTACATTTAAATGTTATGTTTATAAGCTTTTCATCATGAAATTAAAAGTCTTGTTATAATATTTTGATTTGATTTTTGTGTTATATTCTTTCCATTTTTTAAATATCCTAAAATATAAAATAAAATCCTAACCTTCCGTTCCCCGAAACTTCAAAGCGACATCAACATTTTTTGTACATTACGGTTGAAATTTTCTAGTGAAATAACGATAATAGAAATTTATTTTTATTATTTAAATCGGATTTTGATCGAAATATAACTTCTTGATACCATTTCTTAATTAATTACCTCGATTTTTTTGTTTCAGAGTGGGATTTTTTGATGAAAATCATTGTAAGCATTGTTTGATTCTGATATCGGCTTATAATATGAGTAATCTATGCTTAGGCAAATACAAATAAAGCTCTTTTTAAAACGTTCCAAAATTAGAATTCGATCAAGAATTTTTTTTTATTTGTGGGAGTAAAGTGAATTTCATTAAGTTTTGAAAGTGGTTCTGCTTCGATCTGAGCTTATTTCTGATTCCTTCAAATCGTTTTCATGAATCATTCTTTTCTGTTTTGATATTCTGAAATACAAACATATCTTTTAATTTGAAATCGTTAGGTCAATTTCGTTATCTTGAATTAAGTACAAAAAAAAAGGTATTTTCTATAGGAAACTAGCTGACCCGGTGTGCTTTGCTACACAGTCCAAAAATTATTGAAACTTGTGGTAGTTTTTTTTCTTCTCATTTTTTCACAAAATTTAAATTCAATTTCAAAATCATCATGCAATTTTTTTATGTTTTGAAATCTTAATTGATCTTTTTAATGACTCTGGATTTCTTTGCCTCAAAAGTTATGCCAAAATATTTTATTATACATGGAATCTTCGCTGCCCCTTTTAAATGTGGAGAAGATCTCAAACTATCGTAGAAACTATTTTTGTAACAAAGTAACGTCACGGAACACTTATTTTACCTATTCGTTCTCGAATTATTATTCAAATTGTGAGAGTTACCCCCTCCTCATTCCTACATCCTTATTGGAAGGAAAGGGGGACTCAGAACATCAGAAAAACACTTTTGTATACAAATACGACCCCTTTGTCATATATGGCTCCATTCTCGATAAGTTCTCGAGTTATTCAAAAACTGGGTGACCTTCTTGTAGGAAATATTGGAAATATAGGAAATATAGGAAATAATAATATCGAGCTGATTATACAATTAACGGAATTATACAAATACAAATAAGAAAAATGATGACATTGTTACGTTAAACAAAAATTGATGGGCAATATTCAAGAATGAAAGAAGTATAAAATTTGATTATTTGATTGATGCGGTATTAGATTAGTGTGCTTAAATTCATCCCTCATTGTCGGATACGAACGGTAAATTATAATACTTGAATGTAACATCAGTAACGCTACAAGAACAAGAGAATGAGAGCGAGAAAAATCGGGTGAAAAATAAGGTGAAGCGACCGTTACAACTTAATTAGTTGAGAGCGAGCAGCTTCTCACTGAAAGCTCGTAGTTCTAAGAGAGGAAATGAATCGTGCCTTGGCGGCTATTCGTCAGTTGATAAAGTGTTGTTGAGAAAGGAAGATCGCATTAATTCGTGGGTGTTGTGTTAGTGGAGAAAATTAGTGATGGCGTCTCGAAAAAATAATTTCGGTTTTGTGGAGCAGGATAATATCACCGATCACGACACTTCTCCCCACTTTATATCTCCCCTCTGGCAAGAGAAGGTGGTCTCAAACCATCGAAGAAACATTGCCCGTACACAAATATGCTCCCATGCAAATTTGGATCTATTTTCTCGATTAGTTATCGAAATACTTGAAAAATGTATGAGTGACCATCTTCCCATTTTTCTATCGTTCCCCTGAATAGAGGGAGGGGTGCTAAACCACCGGAAAACATTTCTTGGAATCGCATACCCTCTGATGCCAAATTTGGTTTCAATTGCATTATTAGTTGTCTAGTTATGCAATAAACTTAGTATCGGAGCCTCTTTTCCTACCTAGCTCCTACTTGGAAGGAGGGGATCAAAATCAAACATTCCGTGTATTCAAAAACACTCCCATGCCCACTACTTTTCCTTTTTCTCGATTGTTTGATTGTTCCTATGTCAGATTTGGTTCCATTTGTTAAATAAGTTCTTGGGTTATGCAAAACTGAGCTGAGCTCCCGAATCCCCTTTTTGTATCCCCAATCTGATGAGAAAGAAGTCTCAAATAAGCATATAACCATTTAACGCATCCACCAAAGTTGTTTCCATTTGCTCTCGAGTTATGCTCGAGTTAAGTAATTAGTTCTCGAGCTATGCGAAAACTTGTAAAGGAGCCCCCCTCTCTCCTTCCTTTTACCCAACTGTAAGGAGGCAGTAGTACCAAATATTCACAGAAACATTCCTTGTGTTCGAATACTCTGCCTAGCCATATTTCGTTCCATTTGCTTAGTAAGTTCCCAAGTGTTGTATGTAAATCAGTAAAAACTGAAAAAGAAGATACAGTTGCGTTCAAAAAAGAATGAAATCGCGTGAAGCTGCGCTCCCACTTCCAACTTTGACAAGCTGCCATTTCTCTCTCGGTTGATATTTTCTCATGAAAATTTCACACAATCTAGTTCAACTATCCAACTAACACTCCACAAAATTTGAAGTCATTACAATGACGGAAAACAAAGATACAGCTTTTCCTGTAAAAAAGGGAAATTTGGAGTTGCTTCACTAAATTTGCTGTATCTTTGACTATTTCCATTGAAAAATCTTGAAATCTGGTCCAAAGACGTAAAAATGTTTGATCTAATACCAGGCCAAGTTTCGTCGAAATCGATGAACGTGATCAAAAATGGTGCCGGGTTGAAAATGAGGTTCATTATCGCACAGAAGACGATTTCATTCTTTTTTGAACGGATGTTTATATGGGAAACAACGTAATCCATGTATTCTTGGTATTTTCTTTCACAAAACCAAAATTTATCACAAAGAATGTTGTAATTTGATAGGAACTTTATTCTGGCTTTGTTTAGAAACAGAAATTGTTCCAACAGAACTGGTATTGAAACACAAGAGCAAATAGAATATTTGCTTTAATTGTGGGTCAAATTTGTTTATCGGTATATCTGATTAGCAGGTCATTTCTGCAACTCTGTTCTTCTTATTTTGAACTCGGTTGAACATTTTTTTGAATTAACAACATTCTTTGTGATAAATTTTGGTTTTGTGAAAGAAAATACCAAGAATACATGGATTACGTTGTTTCCATATAAACATCCGTCCAAAAAAGAATGAAATCTTCTTCTGAGCGATTTCATTCTTTTTTCAACCCGGCATCATTTTTGATCACGTTCATCGATTTTGACGAAACTTGGCCTGGTATTAGATTAAACATTTTTACATCATTGGACCAGATTTCAAGATTTTTCAATGGAAATTGTCAAAGATACAGCAAATTTAGTGAAGCAACTCCAAATTTCCCATTTTTACGGGAAAAGCTGTATCTTTGTTTTCCGTCATTGTAATGACTTCAAATTTTGTGGAGTGTTAGTTGGATAGTTGAACTAGATTGTTTGAAATTTTCATGAAAAAATATCAACCGAGAGAGAAATGGCAGCTTGTCAAATTTGGAAATGGGTGCGCAGCTTCACACGATTTCATTCTTTTTTGAACGCAACTGTATGATAAAACCAATTTTGTAATACTTTCCATCACCTTCGAAAATTCTTTAAATTAGGGTAACAATGTTCAAAAGAAATATAGACTGCCAGTTTCTTATCGTTTCATATGTTATCACTTATTGATTTTCTTTGTGAGTGTCTCGCTAATTCTTTTCGTTTCGGTACCATAATCGGAAAAAGAATTAAAAAAAAAATCTTTGATTTTTTTTTTTGCTTTACCAAAGAGACTGTGATCGTCTAGTGCAGGGGTTTTCAGATCGTGCTCCGCGAAGCTTTTGAAAGTGTTCCGCGACGTACGCAACGAAAATCATAAACCAGCTTTGAAAAACTCTGATATTTTTTAATAGTTTTATTTTTATCGAAACATGAGGGAAAAAAATCACAGGGCATTAGAACGAAACTTTGTTTACTTTGTTTTTTACTGGCGCCTAAATCCCTGGATGTTGGCAAAGAATGGTAGATTGTCAAAATGCACTGCTTTGATCGAACAACGTTGTGTTACAGGACTGAGCGTGGAAAACATTCAATAAAAAAGCTATTAAAGCGCCGTACTTTTCGAGCTACCGATTACAAAAGCTGGAGAAGCGCATACTATTGCTGAAAACTTAATCAAACCTTGTATTCAAGGAGTCGTCCGTATCATGGTTGATAATAAAACAGTGGAATTAGTAAATTCGATTCCCATGTCTGACAATACGGTTTCTCGGCGAATTTGTGACATGGCTGAAGATGTTGAAAGCGATTGAGAACTTCAAAATTCGACATGCAGCTTGACGAATTCACAGATGTAGCAGGACTAGCAATTCTGATGTTATTTGTTCGCTATCAAGGTTCTGAATGGTTCGAAGAAGATTTGTTCCTTTGCAAATCGTTGCCAACTTCCACGACAGGGGCTAAAATTTTCAAGTTAATTGTTGATTATGTTACTGACAACAATATTCCATGGGGAAATTGTATTGATGTATGTACGGACGGTGCGAAAACTATAGTTGGAAATACTGCCCGTTCCGTTCCGTTCATCGACATATGAAGAAACTATCATCATCTTTAAGGATGTCTTGGACGATAACGAAAAAATAATCAACTTTAATAATACTCAACCGAAAAATTCAGAGTTATTCAAGGCGTTGTGCGAAGAGATGAGTAGCCAACATTCCACGCTTCTACCTACTTCATACCGAAGATAGCTGGTTATCTCGTAGAAAAACGTTGTCTCGCCTGTTTGAATTAAGATCGGAAGTCAAAGCGTTTTTGAGCTATAATTGGTTTGTTTGTTTGTTTTTTGTTCCAGTAGAGTAGGAATACAACATTCTTTTCAACTACTACTTCCGATATACACAACTTTTCATTCACGTTCACTTATTTTAATTTTAATTTTAATCCTATTCTATAGCTATAATTAGAGGTAAGATTGAATGATGATCAGTGGCTCGTCAGGTTGGCTTATTCGACTGAAATTTTCAATAAAAATGAATGACTTCAGTCTTTCAATGCAAGGTAACAGAATAACAAATCGTGACTATCAAGAGAAAAATCAAATTTTGGGAAGAATCGCTCAAAAAGCGTAACCTTCACAGCTTTCCGAATTTAAGAAGCATTCAATCAGGAATAACCTCGATGTTATCATCCGAAAATTTTCAAGAATTATTTGTATTCCTTGGTATAAACTTGAACTCGTGGCCCTGCCCACGTGTCTAATGAAGTCATTTACAATTACAATTACAATGTTTGCCACAGGATTTGTTAAACAGCTTTCATAAAAATTCCCCGAAGACTACCATAAAATTATAAAAAGATCGAAGACTTTAAATGCGTGGAACAGCCTTTTTTTATGTTAAAGAAACCAGAATCATTAACATCGCAAGAATATGAATGCTTGATGGATATGACATCGGATTCAAAGCTTCAGGAAAGATTCGTATCCAAAACGTCGTTGGAAAAGTATTGGTGTCAACTGAAAAATGAATTTTAAATTTTATCCGATAAAGCAAAACCTATTCATCTGCCGTTTTTACAACTTATCTATGTGAGTCTGGATTTTCCACATATCTCACAACGAAGACAAAATACCGATCCCGACTAAACGCGGAACCAGACGTCAGGCTACAACTGACACAAATTTAACCAAACTTGTTACTATTTGAAAAATCGAAGAAAGCGTATTTGTTCTATTGAAATCATTAATTTTTGATAACAAATATTTTGATAATAAAAACAAAGCTATTCAAAGAGTAGCCATTTATTACTGATTTTTTTAACGATACGTTAAATACTATCAAGTTTTCAAAACACGGGTTTTTTATTCTTTCAAAAATGTAGGTGCTCTGCCAAAATTTTTGGTTTTAAAAAGTGCTCCGCCGATCAAATGATCTGAAAACCCCTGGTCTAGTGGTTAGGACCCAACGGGTTTTAATCGAATTAAAGGTAATAAATCAATATTTTTAACTAAACATTTTATTACCTATATATTTAACTAAATTTTCTGAGTGGACATTCTCTGAATTCGTATGGGCTAAGATGGGAAATTTGTAAGATATGTTTCATTTATAGAGTAATCGCAATGGATGATTTTGCATAGTTAAAATGCCGACATATGCATTCGAAATTACAAATTGCCCATGCCCAGTCTTACTTCTTAAACAATTAAACCCAGTTTCAACGCGCTGTCCTTTGATTGTTTTTTCGCTTTGCTCCGACCGAACCAAGTCGAATGATAATTAATTCAATTAAAGCCGTTTGCATTCCCGACACTGTGACCGCACTTCAATTTATTTCAAACCAATTAATTCCGGCACGATTTATTGGTCACCTGCACCATGTATGTACGTATGAATATAATAATCGAGCAAACAAACCACATACTGTAGCAATGCAGGTGACCCGAGCGAAAGTAGTTTTGCACGGCGCAGATGTTTAACCTTTGCTGTTTAAAATGTTTGGTTGGGAAAAAAACGGAAAGCAAAAACCTAATTCGATTCATTTTGACGTCACCGGGATACGCCCCGAAGCCCTCTGATGCTGCCACATTTGATTAAATTGAAAAATTAACCAGTTCATTTGAATTGGAAATGGTAGCGAGCAAGCAAACACAGTTAGACATCAGTGGGTTTGGTTTGTCGAAGTCATGTTTGGGGATGAGAAGTTCGCCAAATTTAGCCAACTACCGAAATCTGTACCGCAACTTGCGGTTTTGTTTTTCGAAATCTGTCATCAAGTGGCAAGAAAGCTTCGAATCTGAATCTCATTAGCATATACAACGAACACAACATTGCACTTGTCCTCGTCGATGGGGAACATGGAAGCTGTCGAACTGTTTTGGGAAATTCTCTTCACTTGTATGGCGACCGTATGAAAATCCTTATGCAAATATCACGAACGGATTCAATAAACTACTTGATTTAAATGTTTTGTTAAGCTTCGACCATGTGAAAAATATCTTTAGATATTGCTTCAAGGAAAATAAAAAAAAAATTTGCTCCTTATTCCTCCTCGATTTTTTTCTACATTTGATTTTGCTAGTTAAAATAATGCATTCAATTAGAGCAGTCTCCCGTTTAACTTCCCCTACTATTTTGGTTCTCAAAAAATGTTCGTTGTTTTCGTACGACCAATTTGCCTTAATCTACTCGCTTCTCAATTTAATGATCCAATCTTTCTGTCCCGCTCGCTCACTCGCCTCATGTTATCACCGCTCGCTCACTCGTTCGCTGGTTTTCTTCTCCATTCCTTAATGATATGATAAGATCGCTTCCTTGCCAATTTAATCACTTGAATTTTCCAATTCAATTCCTACATTTATCATTTAAGAATATTCTTTTCTCCTTTTTCAATAAATATAGTTTTGATTGATGTACGTTTTTCCATGTCTGCTTTTTCTCTCTCATTTCAAATTCGTCAAACTTAACAAATACAAACCACTCACACCTCCTCCGCCGATCTCCTCGCCCAATCAACAACAAAAAAAAACCTGAATTGAAATAAAAAAAAATAAAATGGCAACCCGCTGCCGACGCGTGCGATCACAACTACTCTCGTACAACGCATACTGAAACAAACGCACACAACGATCGAAAACCACTGCTGCCAAACATTGTCTTGCGGAAAACAAAAACAAATGGAACGGACCTACCAAAACATGATCATCCCTATCAACAAAACCACAACCATCATCAATGAACACTACACAAACACAACTGAAAAAAAAACTGAACCATTAAAACAACGCAAACAACAGAGCTACACTGGGCCAGGGGATTCGAACCGGCGGCGGCGGGGTGGTACCAATTGCTAGCGGAATCGGGATGATGCCCATGAGCAGCGGAGATCGGCGCAATACCGGCAGCCTGCGGGTGAGTACCTCCTTTTTCACTGTTTTTTCACATATTTCATAGACTTTTAGTTTGAATTTTGATTTATTCCATTGTTACTGTGATGCTCTGTCGTTGTATGCTTAATTGTTTTTGTAACTCTGAGGATGATCTTCCTGTTCTTTGATTTATTTTACCAGTAGGTATAGATATTCCTAAAAAGGGTTCAACACCCTAAAAACACTTAAAAACGTTGAAATGGAAACATTGCAACAGGTAAATGTGGTTTTCTTGGAATTTCCTATGCATTTTGAACTGTTATTTTAAATGTGGAAAAAAATTACCTTATTTTTGGAAAACATCATTGCCGAATACCCAACCTTGTACACATTGTATTTTGTTATTTTATAACTTGATTCAAATTACATTAGCTATCCAATAAAATACAAAAAAAAATCACAGCGAAGTAAAGTCAATTACAAGTATTTAATCCCTAATATATCAAACCCTTATTGATACTTTAACTACGAAAATCCTGTCAAATGGACTTCAACGTGAATATGGATTGCGGATTGTACCCTATTTTTTTAAATTTTCGTAGTGTTCCGTTTCACGACATAACTTGACGAACAGAATTCCTAAAACTCACTCGGTCCATGGCAACCGTTCTCCAATTTCTCGGACATCCCACATTCGCCAGATCACGCTCCACTTGGTCAAATCACCTCGCTTGTTGCGCCCCTGCTTGTCTTGTTTCTACCGGATTCGTAGCGAACACCTGTTTTGAAGGACAGTCGTCCGGCATTCTTGAAACAAGTCCTGCCCAGCCCAGCGTATCCGTCTAGGTTTAACCACCTTCTGGATACTGGGTTCGCCGTGGAGTCGCGCGAGCTCTTTGTTCATCCTTCGCCTCCACACTCCGTTCTCCTGTACGCCGCCAAAGATGGTTCTTAACACTCGTCGCTCGAATACTCCGAGTGTACGCAGGTCCTCCTCGAGCAATATCCATGTCTCGTGCCCGTAGAGAACAACCGATCTAATGAGCGTCATATACAGGTTACACTTCGTGCGAGGGCTAAGTCTTCTCGACCGCAGTTGCTTGTGGAGTCCATAGTAGGCACGACTTCCGCTGATAATTCGCCTCCGGATCTCACGGCTGGTGTCATTGTCTGCGGTCACCAGTGAACCGAGATAGACAAAGTCTTCGACTATCTCCAGCTCGTCACCGTCGATCGTTGCCTTGTTATTACTGGACAAGCGGGTTTGGTCGGTCTCGGATCCGCAGGCCAGCATGTACTTCATCTTGGACCTATTAATCATCAACCCTATCCTTCCTGCTTCGCGTTTCAGTTTGCGGTAGATCTCCTCCACCGCCGTAGATGATCTGCCGACTATATCAATGTCATCGGCAAATCAGATAAGTTGACTGGATCTATTGAAAATCGTGCCCCGCATTTCGCCCACCGCTCGTCGAATAACACCTACTAGCGCCACGATGAACATCATGCAGGATAGACCATCACCTTGTCGAAGCCCCTGCGCGATTCGAATGAACTCGACAATTCACCCGAAATCTGTTTGCTTGTGGCGTTAGGCGGCGGAGTAGGTTTCGGGACAACACTTTGTAGGCGGCATTGAGGACAGTGATCGCTCGTTAGTTCTTACAGTCCAATTTGTCGCCCTTCTTGTAGATTACCCCCTCCTTCCACTCCTCCGGTAGCTCTTCTATGTCCCAGATCCGGACTATCAACCGGTGTAGGCAATCGGCAAAATTGTCCGAATTGCTTCCTTAACTACACTCATCGTTGGGAGTGGCTCCTCTACGTCGTTGGCTACGCCGGCGATGTACCTTCCCCCACCGTCTTGATCTCCTCCATGTGCGCCGTTCAGGTGTTCATCGAAGTGCTGCTTCCACCTTTTGATCACCTCACGATTGTCCGTCAGGCTACCTCCGTCCTTATCCCGGCTCATTTCGGCTTGCGGCACGAAGCCTTTGCGGGATGCTTTGAGTTTCTCATAGAACTTTCGTGTTTCTTGGGAACGATGCAGCTGCTCCAGCTCCTCGAGTTCTTCCTCCTCCAGGCGGCGCTTTTTCTTCTAGAAAATTCGGACTCGCTGCCTCTTCCGCTGTCGGTGATTTTCCACATTTCGACGGGTGCCTCTTTGCACTACCGCCGCCCGCGCAGCATTCTCTTCGTCCATCACCCTCCTACACTCCTCGTCGAACCAGTCGTTCCGTCGAGTTCGCTCCACATAACCGATGACGTTCTCCGCAGCACTGTTAATGGCTGTCTTGATGGTATCCCAACAGTCCTCGAGAAAGGCTTCGTCAAGCTCGTCCTCTGTTGGCAGCACTGCTTCGACCGATTGCGCGTAGTCTGCCGCGACCTTAAGTTGCTTCAGTCGTACGATATTCAACCGAGGCGGGCGCCGGTTGCGTGTGTTGTTCACTACGGAGAGTTTTGGGCGCATCTTCACCATCACCAGATAATGGTCCGACTCGATGTTGGCACCCCGACAAGATCTGACGTGGATGATGTCCGAGAAGTGCCGGCTGTCAATCAAAATGTGGTTGATCTGTGATTGCGTTTGGTACGGTGATCTCCAAGTGTACTTGTGTGGGAGGCGGTGCTGGAAAAAGGTACTACGTACGGTCATTCGTTTGGAGGCGGCGAAATCAATAAGTCTGAGGCCGTTTTCGTTGGTCAGCTGGTGCGCACTGAACCTTCCAATTGTCGGTTTGAATTACTCCTCCTGGCCGACCTGAGCATTAAAATCCCCGATGACGATCTTGATATCATGTTTTAGGTAGCGGTCGTATTCACGCTCCAGCTGCGCGTAAAATTCGTCTTTGTCGTCACCGGTACTTCCGAGGTGAGGGCTGTGCACGTTGATGATGCTGATGTTGAAGAACCGGCCATTGATTCTCAACCGGCACATTCGTGAGTTGATCGGCCACCACCCGATCACGCGCTTTTACATCTTTCCCATAACTATAAAAGCTGTTCCAAGTTCGTGTGTATTGCCGCAGCTCTGGTAGATGGCACGACCATCTGGGTACGTTCATGCCGTGGAGCCCTTCCAGCATACCTCCTGCAACGCTACGATGTCGAATTTGCGGCTCTTCAATTCGTTGGAGAGCACAAGGGTACTGCCCACAAAATTTAGAGATCGGCAGTTCCATGTTCCAAGTTCCAATCGCTAGTCCCTTTTCGTCGCGTAGGTCTTCGCCGATTTCCATCCGAAATTTGTTTTTAGTTGTTCGTTGCTTATGTTTTTTGTAGTCACGGGTTCGCACCCACTATGACCACTACCCGAAGGTTGGGTGTATGGGGTCTCGAGTTGCACATTGTCTACCGTTCACTAGCCCCAGAAGAAGTATTATGTATGCTAGTCTTCTAAGCCAGAGGTCATAAGATCGAATCTCGGCCATAGCATACATAGTACCCCAAAAGAAGTACTATGTATGCTATGACCGAGATTCGATCTTATGATCTCTGGCTTAGAAGACTTATGCTCTAAATTAAATCATGGGTGGCCAAACGGTGACCCGCGGGCCAAATTTGGCCCGCGAACGTCAATTTGTGGCCCGCGGAGCTTTGATAAGTTTCAATGTTGAGAAAAAAGAATTTTACTTTCAAAACAGAGCAAGATCATAAAATTTTTGAACTTCTTGTAAAATGAAGATTTAAAAAAAAAAATTCCATTATATTTAAAATTTTCGCTCTTTAGAATTTGAATCAAGTAAACCTGAACTTGGGGGCTTATTCTGCGACTCGAGTGACGTGACTTACGAAATTTCATATCGTTTTGCTGGCTCTAATAGCCTCTCTAGTCTCGGAATTTTCGTTCAAATGAGCTGTTTTTGGTCTCCAGATCTCATCGAAGCATAAATTTCTATTCTGAAGCATTTTCTGGAGTCAGGACGAAGACGTGAAATTTCGTGGTCACGTCACTCGAGTCGCAGAATAAGCCCCTTGGACTTGAAATCCATGCGAACGTAAAAAATTATTGAAGAGCTTGAATTAAAAGTCAAACATCACCAAAATGCCTATATACGCTGAGTTTCGGACTTGATATAGAAATTTGACCACAGATTTCAAGATATTGGAAGGCATCGAGTGCTTTGCTATGCATTTAGAAAACAATTATTCCATTAATTTAAGCTTATTTCCAGGATCATAACAAATGGGATACCACAAAATGTGCTTTGATACCCAGTTTAAGAAAAAAATATCATCAGTTTTGTCAAGGAGGGCTTCATAAAACATATTCAGATGAGGTGAAGTATCCTGCATTTAATAAACTTGGTTTGTTGATGAAGGGTTGCTAGCGAATTTGGAAAACCGGGAATTTCGGGAAAAAGTACGGAATGTCCTTCCTTCACCAGGAAATCGTAAAATAAACTGAGAAATTCAGTACAAAACTAAGAAAATTGCTATTATTTCAAAGTAGTCGAAGATTCCTTTGAATTCAGCTACAGTATTTGAAAGACCCAAATACTAGTATTTCACTAGCTACTTGCTAGCATCTTCAGTGGGTTTTCGACTGACCCACTGTCGATAACCCACTGAGGATGCTAGCAAGTAGCTAGTGAAATACTAGTATTTGGGTCTTTCAAATACTGTAGCTGAATTCAAAGGAATCTTCGACTACTTTGAAATAATAGTTTCATTCAGCTAAGAGGTTCTTCAAACCTTTGATTATTAGTAAGAAAATTGCCTTTTTTAGTGATTTTTTCTGCAAATGTAAAAAATATTTCCTACTAACAATGTAAGAATTTTTTGGGCTCAACTAAATGTGATAAAAACAAAACAACTTCAAATGCATAGACATATTTTTCATCAGTATTTCTGAAGGTTTACAAAAGTTTAATCGCAGACGTATGAATGAGTTGATTTGAACGAAACTCGGCTTAAAATCATCTTGACTTAATTTTTCGTTCAAAAACCATGAGAACATTTTCACATTTTTGGAGACAATAAAAAGTTTTACTAAAAGACTTCCATCTTGCAACGTTTTCAACATTATGATGCTTCATAACGAAAAGGAAACATATTTTGTGGAAGCGTTATTTTCAATATCTTCATTCGTCGCGCTTTAATTGCTTTATTTCAAGTTATCTGAAAATTTTTAGTTTTGGTAACTAAATTTATAAAATATCATTTTTTGGTTTCTTTAGATATCTACATGTCAATACTCACGAAACCAAATCTTTAAAACAATTTTAGTAAAATAAAAGTTGAGGATGATTTTTTTTGTATTGTTGAAATAATTTTAATTTGAGCTTACGCCTATTCCATTCGAATTTATATGCTGATGAATTATTTATTTTTAAATCGTTGCAATTTTTTTTAAACTTTTCTGTATTGGATCATATTCACTTTATGTAGTTTCAATATAAAGATAAGCCATAACGATTTTTTGAAGAAGTTTTTTTCTCTCGTGATCCATTTACGGTTTTTAGCAATTAAAATTAAAATACAGCTCTGGAAAAAAATGCAGAAGCTAACATTTTTACTTTCGTGATGTGACTCGAAAAAAGTCTAAAATAAATAAAATTTCAAAATAGGATTGTTTTCTACAAACTGTGAACATTTTTTATAAGCCATGATTTCATATTAAAAACTGATCTAATAAAAACCAGGAAAATTATCATTTTTGATCGAAAAAAACGGTAAAAACTTGGAAATAAAAAAACGCTAGCAATCCTATATATTTTTGTTTGTTTCAGTGATAGTCGTTTAACATACAGTAATTAAAAATACCATGAGCCAATTCTTTCAAACTCTGGAATATTTTATTTTAACTTTTTCTTAATCAAATCAATATGAAAGGAAAAAAGAGGGTGACAAGGATTTTTTGGCCCGCAGACAAATCACATTTCCAAAAGTTGGCCTGCCAGCTGAAAATATTGGTCACCCATGCTCTAAACCAGGGGACGGGGAACTTTCTGAATCATTACCCCAACATTTTATTCAAGTTGATATTACCCCATGACGAAGAGCAAAACAAACGTATCCGTAAACACTGAGCGAGCTCTCAAAGCGTGATATTTGAATGCCTCAGGGAGGAATATTCACTTCTGCATTTGCCGCTAAATTCTTTACTTTCGAAATTCTTACTTACTTAATGATCCCGCGCCGATCCTCCGGTGCATAGGGCCGTGGTAAAAGACCTCCACTGTTGACGATCCGGAGCCAGCGTCTTCACCTGGTCCCAGTCAAGATTCTCGTCGACAGTTCGGATTTCAGCGGCTAGGCTTCGCCGCCACGAATTTCTGGGTCTGCCTCTTCTTCGATGACCTTCTGGATTCCAATCTAGCGCCTCTCTGCAATCTCGTTTTCTTCTCTTCGCAGCGTGTGCCCAATCCATCTCCACTTACGTTCCCGAATCTCGATTTCTAGCGCCCTTTGATGACACCGGCGATGTAGTTCCTCATTCGAGATCCAGTTGCCAGGCCACCAAGCGCGGATGATGTTCCGCAGGCAGCGGTTTACAAATACTTGCAGTTTTCGCGTCGTTACCGCATATGTGCACCACGTTTCGCACCCGTACAGCAATACAGATTTGACGTTTGAGTTGAAGATTCGGATTTTTGTTCGTAGAGAGATCTGGCGTGACCCCCAGATGTTTCGGAGACTCGCAAACGCAAATCGGGCCTTTCTGATCCGTGTTTCTATGTCTTTTCTGGTACCACCATCAGGCGTAATCTGGCTACCAAGATACTGGAAGCACTCCACTTTCTCAACTTGTTGCCCAGCTACCATGAAACTGGAGGGATTTCCTGTGTTGATCTCCATCGACTTGGTCTTTCCGACATTGACTTTGAGACCTGCTGCCTTGAAACTTTCGGTGAGGTCGTCGAGTTTGCTCTGCATATCTGGTTGTGTTTGGGCGAGCAAAACAATATCGTCAGCCAGGTCAAGGTCGTTCAGTTGCTCCATTGTTGAAGGATTCCACGGCAATCCTCGGTTCGGTGCACAGTCAATCGATCCAATCAGAATCTCATCCATTACGATTAGAAAAAGTAGCGGTGATAGAATACATCCTTGTCTCACTCCAGCAGTTACCGGGATTGGTTCGGACAAGACACCGTCGTGCAAGACCTTGCACGAAAATGCCTCATACTGTGCTTCGATGAGATGGACTAGTTTCTCTGGGACCCCTCGTCGCCTTAGAGCCGCCCAGATGTTTTCATGGTTAAGTCGGTCGAATGCTTTTTCGAAATCAACGAACACCAGCAGAAGAGAGTCCTGGAATTCGTTGATTTGTTCCAGTATGATTCGTAGGGTTGTGATGTGGTCCACACATGATCGTCGAGATCGGAATCCAGCTTGTTGCCGTCGGAGTGTAGCGTCTATTTTCTCCTGGATCCTGTTCAGAATCACTTTGCAGAGTACTTTGAGGGTTGTACAGATCAACGTTATGCCTCGCCAGTTACCGCACTCTGTCAGGTCTCCTTTCTTCGGGACCTTTACGAGGATACCCTGCATCCAGTCGGCCGGGAATGTTGCAGTATCCCAGATGTCAGCGAAAAGACGGTGCAACATTTGTGCTGATAGGGCAGGGTCGGCTTTCAGCATTTCAGCAGGGATGCAATCGATCCCAGGTGCTTTGTTGGATTTCATGTTTTTGATTGCCGCTTCTATTTCAGCCAGCGAAGGCGCTTCCGAGTTGACGCCATTTATGCGACTTACTGTTGGCGCTTCGAGTTGCAGATTCTGTTGGCCATCGCTATTCGTGACTCGGAAGAGTTGTTCGAAGTGCTCAGTCCATCGTTTGAGCTGATCTGTTCGATCGGTCAATAACTGACATGCTCGGTCTTTTAGCGGCATTCTTGCATTAGTCCTTGCACCACTGAGGCGGCGAGAAATGTCATAAAGTAATCGGATATCTCCATTGGCGGCGGCTCTTTCTCCCTCTTGGGCTAGGGAGTTTGTCCAGGCTCTCTTGTCTCGTCTACAAGCTCGTTTAACTGCCTTTTCCAGCTCAGCATATCGTAAGCGGGCGGCTGCTTTGGCTGACCCGGTACATGCCTGCTCAATTCCGACTTTCGCCTTTCTCCGATCATCGACCATCCTCCAAGTTTCATCCGACATCCATTCACTCCTTCTTCCACAAACTTTACCGAGAGTACCATGGCTCGTCGTGATAAAGGCATTCTTGATTCCACACCACTGTTCTTCGACTGTTCCGTCTGTCGGCAGCTCCGAGGCTCGGGATTCTAGCTGTTCAACGTATGCCCTTTCCACCTCTGGATTCTTCAACCGGCGGACGTCGTATCGACACCCGACTTTCTCCTCGCGCCGTTGGACACGTGCAACTCTCAGTCGTATCTCGCCAAGGATGAGGTGATGGTCAGATGCAATGTCTGCGCTTCGCTTGTTGCGGACATCAAGAAGGCTCCTTCTCCATTTTCGGCTGATGCAGATGTCATCAATTTGATTTTCTGTTCGGCCATCTCGGGATACCCAAGTGACCTTACTTTCGAAATAAAACCAACAAATTCATAAAATTGCAAAATGAAAATATACACTTTTCACTCACAAAAAAATCACTGTTACTCCCGAGAATATGACTTTTACCCCATTTGGGGTAATTTACCCCGGTTCCTCGACCGCTGCTCTAAACTCTAAGCCAAGGGCGCTGGCCTAATAAAGGGGTTATTGCACCCCCATTTCAACAATTTTATGATAACCTTCTTAATGTAAGGTTGCAAGTTTGCCCGTTTTTACCCGGACTTGCCCAGATATTTGAAACAAATTTTAAGAAAGGTCCGGCCCGGCCCGGTGTGATTTTGTTTTCTTTTTTTTTGCAAAACTAACAAAAAACTCAAATTGATTAAATATTATTTTTGATTAAAGCATTCAAAAGCGATTTTTTAGCAATAATTATGAATGGTTTTTGGAAGCCTAAAATACAATTTAAAATTTGCTAATGTGTATTGATAGATGTTTTTTCAAGTTTTCTTTTGGAGTTTTGTTGAATAATTCCGTGGTTTTGGCCGAAATTACCGAGATATTCCCTGGATATTGGCCGGATCTCGGGTTGATACTTTTAAAATCAAATGTCCGGATTTGCTTGGTTTTTAGATCGAATTGCCGGATTTCCGTGGTCCTTTGGAAAAAACCCTGGCACCCTTCTCTTAAGGTTATTGAAACGCTTCCGAATTTACCGGTTTTCGCCCACGGCTCATAAAAGTTAGGATTACCAGGCCCAATTTGACGAGTCACGTCACTCGACTTGCAGTCAAAGCTTCATTTCTTGTATTTTAAAGCTATAAATTCATAAAAACGTTCACATTTCAAGAATAACTAGTAGGTTGTAAGTCATAACATTTGCTTCACTGTAATATGTAAGACAAACTTCCCTTTACCGCGCCTGGTTTGGAAAACGTCCAAAAAGCAATTATCGCGTTTACTTTATCGCACGCTATCGACGAACGGCAGAATCGTGCAAATAAATTGGTTCCAATTATATTGGGCGTTCGCCGTCCGTCCGTCTGCTCTTTAGGACCAAGTTTGGCACGAAAGGGCTTTCCCTTATACCTATGTCGGTGTATGTAATACAAAGTTGTTCCAAATGATGACGGGAAGAGAAAAACAAACCCAACTAGATACGATTCTGGCTAGATTTGGACCAACAGTTTGCGCTTTACAAACGTGTCCCAAAATCTAGGTTTGGATGTGGACAACATAGTATGAATGTTTCGTTTATCTCATCCCAAATGGAGTAATTGCCAATTTTTGGCTTGGAATGCAATAGACAGATTCCAATTCCAGACCTATTGAAAAGGAAACGTGCCAGTTTTTCTAATTAAAAACAAAATTTCAACTTCTAATGGAAGAAATTGAACAACTTTTGATGAGAAAATAAAGGCTTTGGTGAAGGAGAAAAATATTGTGTAATAAATTTTTCATTTCACTTTGACTTGTTATATTTTTTTCGAGCATAAGGCATTGTCCGTGAGTTGTAATTTTCGCTAACTTTTTTCTATCCATTCCTGAACCCACCTTCAACTGAACCCATCAGATGGAAAACTTTTAATAAACTTAATTTGTTAATATTCCTCCAACATATTTTCGCTAAAGCGATCTTTCCGTTGTTGTTACACGCTTTCCTTTGTGCGTTAAGCAATTACAAACTATTCAAGCCAACAACATCTGTCCGGGATCTGGCTGTCATCTGTTCGAAATGCCATCTTAGAAAAACGGTTGAGGCACAAAACGAAACGTCTAATTAAATTTGTTTTCCAACGGACGTCTGGTGACTAAAGAATAGCTAATTTGAAAAAGATTTTTTATAATTTTATTTAATTGTTCTCATAGAAAAATGAGAACATTAACAATAACCAAAGCTGATAAATGTTTCCTTTGAAATTAACAATTCATTTAAAAATTTTATAAGCCTAACAATTTTCATGACCCCCTAAACACTGCATAAAACATCCAATAAACTAATTCCAAAAGGTATAAATTAAAATTCCGGCAAACTTTACGCCACTTAAACTCGACGACTAGTTCTTTCGATCTGACTTCCCAATCTGGAATGAAATTTTTCCTGGCTCGTTTAGATAGCACGAAAAAAAACCGGGAAAACTCATTTCGTTCTCCGGGAACAAAAAGAATCGCATTTCTGTTGAATGCAAAATGCAAATTTTTCCTCCGGAGGCAAATGGCCGTAAGACTACTGGCTGGTCTGGCACCATCAGGAGAAAAGAACAAATAAATGTCAAAATACCAGAGAAAACACCGAAAAAAGCCAAAATGAACACTAAACGAACGAATAAAAATGGAATGGTCGAATATTTTGACCGAAGCTGGAAGACGTTTCCGGGGTTTTAATTGGTTTTTCGCTGTTTTTTGTGCGACTCACTAGAATCAAAATTAAAGTTTATAGCTGAAAAACTGTTTGGCAGAATAATCTCAATTGGCATATTTTTAGCAGTTGTTCATTTTTTAGAGATTTTTTTTCAGTTTCAAAGCGTTTAGCTGTGAATTTAATCCAAGGTAAACCACTTACAGTTCAAAAGAAGAAACTTTTACTCAATGACAGATTAAGGCTATTGTTAGTACCGCAAGATAATAAGCTCGATATCAAAGGAAGTGAATTTCCCATTGAGCTTCTGATTGAACAGTCACAACATCAAAGAAACTTAGTGGTGGTTCCTAATTTCGAAAAGAGCCATTGTGGTTTTTCGCTGCCATACGCCTGGCCCTACGATTTAAAAAAAAAGTCCCAACTGATAAAAGTAAAACCGTTGTCGTTTCGATTGTTGCTGAAAATCGAATCCCAACAATTGAAATTAATTCAACCATAAACCCCGGAAAAAATATAAACCATTTATCCACTTAGGACCTTTCGGAAAATCCGATACGTTAAAAAAATATATCCTTCTTCTCCATTGTTGTTGAGGTTTTTCACGTTTGTGGTCGGTCCGTAGGCATGGAAAGAGTTTTTGAGGCATTCAGTATTGTGTGGCAGCACTCATTTGCTAGATGGAATGAATAAGCCCCTTTTATCCGGTGCCCTGACATCGTTTTCCATGATTCGGGCTTTTTTTTCGGGCTTCGAGTGAAATAAATGTCTCAAACCGAAAGCTTAACGCAAGCCTTTCAGGCGCCTCACCGAAGCCTAATGGCTTTTACGAAAAAAAACTGGCTCTTTATTATTGATTTCGTTATTTAAAAGGTATCAGCGAGACGAAGTCGAAAAACGAAAAAAAGTTCTTACAGGTCGAAAAAGATTTACTTTACTCATGCCCTTTAAAGCCCTATTTAAACGTTATCAAACAGTTTATAAAAAACCACTAATAAAATTTATAAGTTTTATGTATGAACTTATAAAACATATAAAATGTCTTAAACTTATAAAACTTATCAATCATAAAAATCTTATAAATTTATAAAACTAATAAAACTTATAAACTCATAAAATTAATAAAACTAATGAAACTAATAAAACTCATAAAACTTATAAAACTTATAAAACTTATAAAACTTATAAAACTTATAAAACTTATAAAACTTATAAAACCTATAAAACTTATAAAACTTATAGAACTTATAAAACTTATAAAACTTATAAAACTTATAAAACTTATAAAACTTATAAAACTTATAAAACTTATAAAACTTATAAAACTTATAAAACTTATAAAACTTATAAAACTTATAAAACTTATAAAACTTATAAAACTTATAAAACTTATAAAACTTATAAAACTTATAAAACTTATAAAACTTATAAAACTTATAAAACTTATAAAACTTATAAAACTTATAAAACTTATAAAACTTATAAAACTTATAAAACTTATAAAACTTGTAAAACTTATAAAACTTATAAAACTTATAAAACTTGTAAAACTTATAAAACTTATAAAACTTATAAAACTTATAAAACTTATAAAACTTATAAAACTTATAAAACTTATAAAACTTATAAAACTTATAAAACTTATAAAACTTATAAAACTTATAAAACTTATAAAACTTATAAAACTTATAAAACTTATAAAACTTATAAAACTTATAAAACTTATAAAACTTATAAAACTTATAAAACTTATAAAACTTATAAAACTTATAAAACTTATAAAACTTATAAAACTTATATGACTTATATAACTTATAAAACTTATAAAACTTATAAAACTTATAAAACTTATAAAACTTATAAAACTTATAAAACTTATAAAACTTATAAAACTTATAAAACTTATAAAACTTATAAAACTTATAAAACTTATAAAACTTATTAAACTTATAAAACTTATAAAACTTATAAAACTTATAAAACTTATAAAACTTATAAAACTTATAAAACTTATAAAACTTATAAAACTTATAAAACTTATAAAACTTATAAAACTTATAAAACTTATAAAACTTATAAAACTTATAAAACTTATAAAACTTATAAAACTTATAAAACTTATAAAACTTATAAAACTTATAAAACTTATAAAACTTATAAAACTTATAAAACTTATAAAACTTATAAAACTTATAAAACTTATAAAACTTATAAAACTTATAAAACTTATAAAACTTATAAAACTTATAAAACTTATAAAACTTATAAAACTTATAAAACTTATAAAACTTATAAAACTTATAAAACTTATAAAACTTATAAAACTTATAAAACTTATAAAACTTATAAAACTTATAAAACTTATAAAACTTATAAAACTTATAAAACTTATAAAACTTATAAAACTTATAAAACTTATAAAACTTTAAAAACTTATAAAACTTATAAAACTTATAAAACTTATAAAACTTATAAAACTTATAAAACTTATGAAATTTATAAAACTTAATCAACTTATAAAACTTATAAAACTCATTAAATTTGATTTACAAAAACACTCAAATTTTTCATTGATAATACACGGAAACCAAATTCACATTGTTCAAGGTGCAAAAAATTAAAGAGCTAAAATTGGCATGTTAAAGGTCACTGATTCATAGTTGCAATTAGTTTTCTTTTTCTATCAGCTCTTGTTTTCGAGGTAGCATTTGAGAATAGGTAAAAATTCATTAAATAAATTTGCGCACCTCTTTGGCAAAACTACAGAGCTTTGCAAACATTTTTAATATAAAGGTCTGACTTTTGAGAAACTGTTATAGCAGTTTACTGATTTTTAATTTTTCCCAATTCTTCAAAAACCGAGAGTTTAAATGAAGTTTTAGAGAACGCTTACCCCGAATTGAATTTTTGACATTTTCAAAGTTAAAGTCAAATAGTTTCGCAATTCGTTGTTCGAATGGTTATGAATTTTGTATTATTCTAAACTCTTCCTTTTTAATTTAATTATTTCGAAAAAAAAAAATCATGTAAGTGAATCAGGTTAGGCAACAGAAACACTATAAATTTGTGCTAAATTTGGCCATGCATACAGTTCATTACCTTTATCCTGCAGTATCTTTTTTGTTCGCTTAAATAGAAGGAAACAATAATGTTGACATAAACAATATATAAACGATATCATGTGATTTGAAATTTCCTTCAATTTAAAAAAAATCTACCATGTTTTGTGTATGAGCAGATCTTGATTCTTTCAAAAAGTGAAAAGACCTTGGACCTTTAAGTGTTGAAGATCAGATATAGTCAATGATAATGAAAACTATTATAAAAATAATGATACCCAGTTTTTTTAGAAAATTATTTCAACGGTTTGATTGGTGAAAGTTGTATTCTGAAGAATATTTCAAGATTTTGAAAATTTTAAATCGATACGGCTTTATGAAAACGTTTCTAAATAATATTCTCAACGTTAATTTCTAACACCTTTTGATTTCATCTAGCTTTCTATCGGTCTGTAAATAGTTTCGAATGCCCAGAACCAAACCTGCATATTATGATGGGCATGAGTGTTCGACATTTGTAGAGTTCTGTTAAAGTTAAAAATATTTAAACATCTCAAACTTTTTAGAATAACTTCAAATTTTAAAAAGTGCAATGATTTAGCATGTATCAAAACAATATTAAAATTTGCCGAAGTTTATAAAAAAGAATCAAGTTTGATAGCTAGGTTTCCAGATTGTCCTGTTTTATCCGGGTTGGCCCGGATATTTAACACAAAAATTGGGTAAAAGTTATTTGGCAAATCAAACGAAAAAAAAACAAATTGTGTTGAACAATTTTTTTATTTTTGCCTCAGAAACGAAATTTTTCAAGCTAGTTTTATAAAAATATTCATGGTAGGTTTTTTGAAGATTTAAATACGATTTAAAATCTGTCAATGAGTTTTGATGGATTTTTTTTTAATTTTTTTGTTTAGTAATTTCTGAGTTTTGATAAAATTTCCAAGGAAATTGCCCAGATTTTTAGTCGTCAATTTTGAAATCAAATGCCAGGTTTTTGTTTGAAATTGCCCAGATATGGCCCGGATAAGTGCTGAAAAAATTCTGGCAACTTTACAGTATACATTGAGTGCCACGAACGCGCTTCAAAATTTTCAGAAATCGAACTTTTAATGCGGAAAATTGTAAAATTTCTTTTAAAAAACCACCAGTGTATAGCCAGAAATGTAGAGCATGGCAAAACTGCTCCAGTAACTTTTGTAAACGGAACACACGGTAATTTACGGTGAAAAGAGTCTTTGGGAAGTTGAAGCTACTGCTGACCGCAATCAGGCATTTTGTTTTGTTTTTTTTTTTTTCAAAATTCAATGAAAGTGGAAAATTTGCCTAGAATAAGCTTTTCAAGCGGATGAAAGACATTGGATGGAACAAGGAACAATGTATAATTAGAAAAGCCTTGTTAAAGTGTGAAGTTTTCCAAGATTAAATTTTCAAAGGAGCTGAAAATGGATATAAAAATGTTTAATAGTTGAGTTAAGTGCCGCTGCAGGCAGGGCAAAAATTGCCTTGACGATGATAGAAAGTTTAAGACATTATCAATTTTAAAGAACTGTGTCCAGAAAACAATTCTTACAAACAAAAAGATAAGAAAAATTTCGTGTGTCTTGTGGTTTCAGCCGATTGAATTGACAAGGATATTTTGGTAAAGTATTGGATAATCTCAATGCTTAAAACAGTACTAAGAAATTTCTACGCCTGCTTTGCTGTTTTCTACATCAATTCTAATGAATGGTGAATGGATAATGAATTATTATTATGTTTTAAGAATCAGAACAAAAATATTAAAACATTGATAAAATATTTAAAATTAGTGAAAATTTTATAATATTCATAAGCTGCAGTTAAATTTTAAGCTGAGTTTTATAGATGCGTCTTGTGATTTTCAATGGTTTCAAGCGTGTACTGATTTGGGCTTAACGAAATTTTGGCTAGAAAAAAGAGTGCTTATTTTTTCGGGAGGGATTTGCAGTGTTCGAGTTAGATGCTTAAATGTTTTTTTTCTTTCGTGTGTTTAATTCCCAGATTTTTTTATTATATGTTGATAAAGAATACTGAAACAAAATATATAGGTACAGCTATAAGAGTGATTACTTATAATATGGGGATTTTTTTTTATTATCTGACGGGTTTGCGCCGGGGGTCTTCAGATCTTCCCCAAAATTGAAAATTTGGTTCATTTTTGCGACTTAAAAACACATGTATTTTTTCAGATTTCTAACCTTTTTATTTTTTGAGTTAGCTTCGGTTAGATTTTTTCGGAAATAAAAAATAACCATTTTTTAAAGCTACATAACTCTGTTGTTTCTCAACGGAAATTATAAAATAGCACATCAAAATGCATTGAAATTTTATCAGCTTTCCAAATAGAATAGTTGAAAAAAATAAAATAATGACCTTCAACATGAAAAGTTGTAAATAAACTTTAAATGGATTCTAAAAGTACCGTCTGCATCACCGAATATTTTGCAAAAAATACCATTGTATAGCTCGATTCATGATGCAACTTTCATCTGAAGACACCAAAGTGGGCCATTAACACCTTGAAGAGTTATGAAAGAAATAATGACAATAAATCTCTTTTTTTGCATCGAAAATAAACAATGGTCGAACAACTACACTCACATATGGAGATAGCAAGCACTTCTAACAACATGGAAACAAAAGAACTTATCAAAGCAGGTAAAAAACACTATTTTTTCGTCCTTATCAGACTGCCCCTACCCGCATAAGAGTCCCATATGAATTTTCGTCATTTTAGGTCAACATAAGGCTTCAACATAAAAGACTAAAAAAAGAGGTTTTGTTCTAGAAATTTCGAAAAAAAATATCAATTCGTGGCTGTCCTATATGAAATATACCTGAATAACAGTCCCATATGTGAAATACCACGGATTTGGTTACTTTTCAATGTTTCTTTCGGCGAAATAGTCTTTGGTTTATTGCTTTGAATCATTTAAACATTTTTTAACTCGCTTGATGTCGAATGATGCACACTAGTTTTCGAAGGCAGGTCTGACTTTCTTAGGAATGACTTCCTGAGCGAAAAACTATCGGATGCAATCAAAAATCGTAAAAAGATTCAACTTACAATGTGGAATTCATGATATTTTTTTTTGCAAAAGTATGTTTCTTTTCTGACAATTGCATTTAGAAGTTCAAAAATGATCAAATTTAAGTCTTAGAAAGTAGCTTGGCGAGAAAAATATATTTTGTATGGGACTGTTATGCTAGTAAATTCGAAAAAGGTTTCAAATATGGTCGATTAACAGTCCCATAATGAATAAAAATGGTGCTCTCGACCTTATCAATAACCGAATTTCAAAAATTTCAGGTCTAACGATTTATTATGACAACCTAGAAACGATTTTCATTTATGCTGAAAGTGGTGGTCACAATTTAAAAATATATTCCAAAACAGAAAAAGCTGATTGTCTCGCTTGCTTATTTTTGTATATGGGACTGTTATGAAAGAAGGGGCGGTAGATTGTTGCAGCTTAACTGACTTCATGTTATATCCAAAAATCTAATAACGTATTCTTTTATACCCAGTTTTGCACCAGGTCACAACAAGTTATGCACATTTTACTGTCATTTTTAGAAGTTTATGCGCTAAATTTTGCATCCGTAGTTCCCCAGATTTGATTAAAAATGGACGGTGGAACACTGAAGATTCGTTTGTGAGCGATCGAGGTAGCAAAACACTGACGACGAATTATGTTCGTTCTAGTACGGTAAACCTCAAAACTGGGCGAATGTAGAAAACGAATACGGTAAAAGTATCATATTTTCATCATTTTACAGCCTGGGCTGGCCATACTGAGCTCTTTGATTATTTCTACAACATTTGTGCCACTTTCTCATACTTTTTTTAACAATGGGAAAGGATTTTGGTGTCCAGTGCTTTTTTTAATCACATTTTTGTGATCCCAAACACAAGAACTGAACCTTCTACTATTGGCATTGATCGAAAAATTAATAAGTTATATAGTATATGACCAGGTTGTAAAAGCAACATTCCCATTATTAGTTATATCACATAAACAATACGATATTCAGAATTTTGGTTAAAATTTAAAGTCAGTTTTGCTGCAAACACTCTACAAAGCACGAAAAAGTAGTGCTTTTTACCTGCTTTGGTAAGTTCTTTTGTTTCCATGTTGTTAGAAGTGCTTGCTATCTCCATATGTGAGTGCAGTTGTTCGACCATTGTTAGTTTTCGATGCAAAAAAAGAGATTTATAGTCATTATTTCTTTCATAACTCTTCAAGGTGTTAATGGCCCACTTTGGTGTCTTCAGATGAAAGTTGCATCATAAATCGAGCTATACAATGGTATTTTTTGCAAAATATTCGGTGATGCAGACGGTACTTTTAGAAGCCATTTAAAGTTTATTTACAACTTTTCATGTTGAAGGTCATTATTTTATTTTTTTCAGCTATTCTATTTGGAAAGCTGATAAAATTTCAATGCATTTTGATGTGCTATTTTATAATTTCCGTTGAGAAACAACAGAGTTATGTAGCTTTGAAAAATGGTTATTTTTTATTTCCGAAAAAATCTAACCGAAGCTAACTCAAAAAATAAAAATGTTAGAAATCTAAAAAAATACATGTGTTTTTAAGTCGCAAAAATGAACCAAATTTTCAATTTTGGGGAAAATCTGAAGACCCCCGGCGCAAATTGTCAGATAATAAAAAAAAATCCCCATATCTCAAGTGGTTGGTTATAGTTGATAATCCAAACCAATGATTAACTATTCTAAATGCTCAAATAGGCTAGTGATAAAAGATTGATTAGCTAGCCAAGTACAGTTCCAGTTCCCTGCAGTTTTCATATGAAGTAAGCTCGCGATTACTATTTACTAGCTTATTTGCGGCTCTGAAATCTTTCAGAAAGGATAAAATTTCGAAAGATTTCAGTGCTTCATTTAATTACCATATTTTTCCAAAAGCGAGTTAAGGCGTTTTGAACATGGTCGTAGTACGAAATGAAAGTACAAAGAGTTGAAAATTTAAAAGTTTACAATTTTAAAGCTATTTTACCTGAAATATTGTATTGATGAATTTCAAATATTTTTGTAAAAAATATCTCATTTCCAACCATCATTAGAAGAATCGCAAAGGACAATAATCAGGGAACATAGAAAAATCTTAGCTTATAAGTCGCGTCCAATACTGCACAGTGGGCCCGATCAAGTAAAGTTGTAAGTGTACTTTCATCACTAACCGGGATGCTGACAGGATCTGACTGTGTTGTATCATCACATAAGCATAAGTATATACCAAAAACATTGAGTGCCACTCTTAAAACACGTCTCACTTTTTCAATATCGCGTGGAGATTTTTCTTTTGAAAACCATTCAAAGTTGGAATTGTTTCTTGGGAAAGGCTTTATAGAAGGCAAAGATGTTTTTGAGGCTTTATTGACAATTTCGAGAAAATTTATTTAGGTTTAACAAAACTGTTATATTGTAGACTTCAAAACCCAAACAAAAAATGAAGATTTGATCAAAATTGTGACTATGAGTATCTGTGATTTATGGCAGGGATACTAGCAAGACTATATGATCTATCTTTAAGCACGATCTATCTTAAGGCTTTTTAACATATTTCGTCTAGTTTCAGGTAACTAAATTTGAAGAACAATTCATCAATTCACACAATAGAAAGAGACAAAATAGTTATTTATACTACAAGTTGCAAAAAGGATTTTTCCAGCAGGAGTCGTACATTTATGCAACGAGTTGCATACACAATTTTTTTAATACAGCAAAAAACTAGAATCAAGTTTTCAAACACGCAGAAACTGATTGATGTTTTTTCATCAGAATAAAAACAGTGTCGAAAAGTAACACATTCCTATTTTGAAATTAGTGTCAAAAAGTGCACCGAAAAAACTTTTCACATGAACGCTACGTGAAAATGAACTTTTGCCACCATGAAAATCACGTGGAACCTACGTGAATTTCAGGTAGCAATCAGAGCTCGCACAGCAAGCAAAATTCACCTAATTTTCATATGCGTTGTAGGTGAGTTCTATTTGAAGGGTATGTGGAAATAACGTAGATCGAATGTGAATAGGAATTCGTTCTGCTACATGCCTTTCACATAAATTTTGTTTAATTTGAACTACGTAACGTAGTTAGTCTTTTGCGAACAAATAACCAAAAATGTTTTGATTTTTCAGACACATTTTATTTTTTGGAATAATTCTGTTAACACCAAGCACGCGCTTATTTATAACACAGAGATACTATACATTTCACTTCACTTTTTTTATATTTCGCCGCGACAATTCCATTGATGTCCCTTGTTAGCCGCTGCCTGTTCGTCCCAGCTGTCAAATTCCAAATTCTGTTGAAAAGGGAAAACAAAACAAAAATCACACAACAAAATTTTTAGGTACATATATACTTACGATAAATCAGTTCCATTACCCGTAATTTCTCTAACTGCCTGCACCAACTGTTGGATGGAAGCCATATTGAGAACTGTGTTCTTTCACATAGAGTGAGTAAGTTATTCAGAGCTACGTGAACATCACATAAAATGCCCCAAATCCGTTTGTACTTGGCGGATCACTGGATTTTCACGTAATTCCAATGTGTCTTTGTGTTGATAGCCAACGGCTATGTGAATTTCACTTACCGATCAAGTGAATTTGTATTAATTTCAAATGATTCAAGTAAGTCAAGCAAAAATTCACGTAATCAGCGCCTACGTGAAAATCCAGGTGAATTTAACGTTTGCTTTTCGGATGAGTGTGCCTATTACTTTTCGACACTGTTTTTTTTGGCAGGAGAAGCAGGCCACGCACTGTGGGACAGAACCTATAAAAGTTTTGACAAAACATCATTTTTCATTTCTTGGATAAAATTTTGATATTTATATTTTTAGAAATGAGATTGAAAGCCCAACTAAATCGAAAATTTGATTTTTTGAGCAACTTACTTAAATGGGGAAGTTAGGGTAAATAACTTTTGAAAAATATTTTTTGTAAAGAAATAATAAAAGAGATCGTTATCGCTCTGTAGAAAATAATCTGTTCAAGTTAAACGTCAACCAAACACATTTTTTTCAAATTTTATCAATTTTTAATAAATTTGAACAAATAATATAAACTAAATTTATTGTCCTAGTTAGTGTCATAGTTTGACTTGAAAATCACAGATTTTCGCCAATTTAAAAAAATCCACGTCGAATTACATATCAAAATAACGAATTAAGTTTCAACTTTTTGGAAAACAAAAAGGAGTTGCTAATACATGCTAATGAAAAAGTTATTCAACTTTTTGAGGGCATGTTTTTTCTGTTTATAATGAAATTTAATATTTTTTCTTAGTAACTTTTTCTTAGAATGGAAGCCTCGGAGTGGGATATGGGAGTGTGGGATCTTTAAAAAACAATTAGCTTAAATAATATTATTAATATTTTTTAACTTTAATTACTCGTAGAATAAATCTCCTTATATAACTGAATTCCTTTTATGCGTAAATAAAGGATATGATTGTTGAGCTAATTTGATCATTTCAATTGTTATCCAAACTATTACAGGGCGATAACATATATTAAATTGCAAACAGATTTATTAACAGCTTCATTATTCATCAGTATCCCTATTTAAGTATTTTTCTTATTTTTTCAACGTATTTTTTTGCAGAAATCGAGATGAACTTTTTAAAATACTCAAGGATCGATAAAAAATTCTCTTTTTTATGAAAATAGTTTTAATAGCAAGATCTTACTTATATTGACTTATATGAACTTGAATTCCGTGTGGAAAGTATTGGAAAACCATAGTTACAAAGCTCAGAAAATGGCTACATTTGTTCTGCTTTTGAAGTCTAATTTTTCTTTGATACTGAATAACGGCTGGTAGAAGAAATTGTTTACTGTTTTTAGTTCACAAGATCACAAAGAAATACATTATTTTTAGTAAAGTAAATTAATATAAATGTATGATAAAAAAAAACTGTTGAATATTCAGATAACAGATAAACTTCAACGAAAATATAGCTTTTATTATCGTGAACATTTCATCCCAAGACATTAAACCTCTATAAGCTGATTTAAAGAAGTTACGAGGTTTTGTCCAGTACAAAACTTGTTCTGCCCCACTGTGCCACGGTGTCTGTTTTTCTTCACTCAACGCAAAACTGCATTCTTTCTTCGATAGAAATGATCACAGAGAGTACAACTTTATTGCTTTGTACTTGCTGATTTGCCACAGTGTTGCTAGTAAATTTAAGAGCTCAGATAATTTTAATTGTTAATATTAAAATTTTCTTTAAAATCTGATATTTTTGAAAAAAATATTGACTAAAATCATTTTTATCACAAAATTTTGAAGTTTTTGTTTATTATTATACAAATTTAAGCTCATAAATGTAAAATTGGATATTTTTGGGAAAAATTAAAAGTGAAAACTTGAAGATTTTATTCCAGTTTTTTTTAATTAATATTTAAAAAAAAGTTGTTGTTTTCAAAAAAAAAGTTTAGAAAAAATGTCTGAGATGCCAATTTTTTTTTCAATTGTTCTTAAAAGGCAACGTAAGGCCTTTATATAACCAAAGTAAGTTTCGAAATATTTTTATTAAACAAGTTACATCCGTTTTTTTAGCACGAGTTGTAACGTAACGAAGCTTGTAGAGTTGTATAATCACGTAGAGTGCTGAAACGGAAATGTATTTTTTTCGTTACGAAGTTTGATTTTGTAAAGGCGTACTTTTCCTACCGAAAAAAAACAATGTCAAAAAGTAGTACTTTTTGATACAATTTTCAAAACAGTGTCTTAAAGTGCTACTTTTCGACACTGTTTTTATTTCGAAGGAAAACTACAACTGATTTTTGAAGGTATAAGAAGTTGATTCTCCAGGATATTTTCTGGCATTGCAAAAAAAATTGAACGCAACTCGGCAAGCCTCGTTCGTTAAACTTACGACTCATGCTGAAAAAATCCACATTTTGTAATTTGTTGCATAAATAACTATTAGAGCGGAATTGCACATAAGTTGCACTATTGCTTGAACGAATGGTGTCAAATTCCATACAAAATTCAGCGAATGATTAGAAATTTGACATGGGGTCCAATCTCTAGGAACATTTTTAGCCTTCAAGGTATGATTCGGAAACAGATTATTTTTTAGGGAAATCCTGACATACAGCACTCAGAAGTTTTAAAATTTTATCCTCTGATTCAATCAGAATCCTGGAAATTTACTTGCATTGGAAGTAGTGTAACCTTCGTCTTATATAAAATACATTTATGCTCCTCTTTATTGTAGAATTAGAACGTATTTGCATTCGCTCATTTAAAAAAAATAGAATTTACAGATAAATCAATTAAATCAAACTAGGTTAAAATCCCGTATTCTTTCGAAACTCGCAAACAGAAACTCACTAACCAACAGCCATTCATCTTCGATAAACGTGTGAGCTATTGCTACTGGAAGCTTCTAAGCAAACACACAAAACCTTGCCGGGATCAACCAGACAGACGACATGCACCCTCTGCCTGATGTTCCGGAATCGGGACAACGAAGGATTATTTTTTTGGAATTTGTAGCTCTCTTCAACCATTGCCATAGTACGGTTTCGGAAACGGCAAACAAACGAGTGAAAACAAGAATTGCTACAAAAATCGCGCACACGAACATAGAAGAACGAATGCGGAAAATGGATTACTTTCCCAATATTGATTCCATCTTTTTTTTTTGGTTCGCCCACAACGAAAACGCTGCATCCGGTCGGGTGCATCGGAACTTTCGGGACGAATAACAACACCCGGAAGTCACATTGTACGTACTTGGGGGCTTCTTCTTGCTTGGAGGTTTTCTCGTTTGTCAACTGGAACCCGGCTTAACCGAATATTTACCGTACAAAGATATGTACAAGTACAAGCATTGTACATGTGAACTTGCACCCATGAAGCTTTCTGGGGGGAGGGATTCTCAATTTTGATTCCGGAACGTTTTTCGTCATTCTTTTCAATGTTTTTGCTCCAATTCACATTTTTCCTTTAGTGCAAAGTCTGTCCTATAAATTTTCCATTTCGACTCAATCAATTCGCAGTGGATTTTTTATGCAGCCGCACTTCCAATGCAGCATAATAAAAGCAGTGTAGTTTTGAATCAAAGATAGATAATGCTATGAACTTGTTTTTTTCTGGTGAGCTTTGTCAGCTGCAACTAGATTTTCTGGCTGTTTTCTGGATCAATGCTTCAGGGTGCATCGTTTGATCTACAGCAAGTGATTTAAATACACAACGGTTTAAAGTTTAATTTTTTAAAAAATTCATATTCAAATTTGTCTTCCAACGTTCAGTTGGTTCAGTGAGATCCCTCTTTAATGGGATGCCATATGGAAGTACCCTTGAACCTGTACTGTTTAACAATTGCATCAATAATTATCTAAGCACTCTTTCATTGTTTTCTTGTAAAATTATTGTTGAAAGTTATTTTCTTTTACATAACTGGAAGTTCTCTTTAAACAATACCATTCGACCATGACTCACGTATCTTCTCTAATGATAATAAATCTCCCATAAAATTTCTAACAACTATCGACAGCTTCCGTAAAATTTCCCATAACAAAATACTCCATTGTGTATAAAAATTGTATCCATCCAACCATCTTGCACGTACCAACTGTATATGCCAAATCGAATCCGGCATGCAGCTGTCCTAGGGAATGGAAAACTTTTACTGGGCCATTGTTCCCAGTTGGGAAAGTTGTCAGAAATTTTTTATCCCACCATACTCCTACCGGAAAGAGTTCTGTCAACACATGCAGCACCACAAAAAGAAAATGGCTGGCAGAGGATAAAAAGTGTAAGAGTACCATTGCAACTAACCAACCGAAGGCTTTACGTCCGTAAGAGCAATTGCAACATTTTATTTTGTGCTGAAGTTTTCCTATACTTCCTCTGGAATCGATCATGCTATGGCCGGGAAATGGCGAACGAATGTATGCTTAGGGCAGATAACGTTAGTAGTGGGATTGCAGTCTAAAAAAGGGAAAAAACTATATCCAAAGAGAAATAACAAAACGAAAGACAAATACAAACATTGATTGAGTGCAGTGTTTGTCTGTTTTGGCGAGCATTAAAGCAAATGGCTTCAGATAAAGACGCACACGGAGAGATGGCAAACTTTTTATGAAGATCTTTTTGTAAACAAATGAAGAAAAAGGCATTCAGGCATGATGTTTTTTTCTTGTTTCAAATGTATTATTATAGTTCGATTAATATTCATGTCATTCGCGACTTTTATTGACGATTCATATGGCGGATCGACATTTGAAAACCTGTCCGATCGATTCAGCTGAATAATTTAAGAATCGATCCATCTAAAAATCGAATCCAAAGGATCGATCTCTGCGAGATCGATCTTCAAAATTGTGTTTAAAAGGGATGCTGGCTTGTACATTTGAATATATTCAAAATGTGTACTAAAATTTGTCCAACTGATGGAATGATTTTTATTAACGAAGCTCATAAGACATGTTAGAAGTAAATTATTTTAAATTTAATATCAGAATGTTTTTGTTTGTTTGTTGTTCAAATATAGAAACTATAGTCTAAAGACTTTAAATCAGAATGTTTTATTTTTCTTGACTTTGGTTGAGTGTTTATGATGAGCATGTCAGATAGCCAGGATTTATCAGGAAATGCCCGGAATTGATACAAAATTTGGAAAGGTCCGGTCCTGCCTAGTTGTTCAAATTTGAGTTGTTTGAAAAAAAAACCTGAATTTTGCAGGATTTTGTTTAGAAAACCAAACAAAAATCTCAAACTGGACTACTTAGAGGTATTCCTTTTAAAAGTCATCCAAAAACGAAAATTCTTATTTATCAAAATTCACTTCAAAGATTTCACTGATTCACGGCCCGGAGCCACGCCGAGAAATTTTTGTTCTGGCAACCTTAGTTTATGGAATAACAAAATCTAAAGAAATGTTTTTATGTTTCCCTACGCCACATTTAAAAACTAATAAGCCTCTTGGGTATGAACCAAAGGTTCCGGGTATCCTAATTTTTAAAGATCATCCAAATTTTTCGTCACCGGTATCTGTATTTCTCCTTTATTTTTGCAATTTAAGACGAGCTCCATGTTATTTTATCAATCTAGTGATATCGTAGAATATCCTGTTTTTTTTGCATTCAAGTGTTTTGATTTTTGACAAAATCACCTCTGGTATGAACTAACTATTGAATCTTGACTTATTACAATACTTCAATAATTCGATAGAAGATTGGGTATTCTTCAAAATGTCTAGACCATGGGTGGCCTGGATTTTAACCAAAATCGCCTTACTTTGAACTAGTGAACACTAAAAAATGTATTTCTTTATGGAATTTTCGCATCATGCATGATCCGCCGGTTAGTTGTTTGTGTATATTGAAAGAGAAAAATTTTGCATACTTTTTAAACACTCAGCATTCATGTTTTTCGACTATTAACGACCCACAAACGTTTTTTTTTTCTTACAATGTACAAAAACAGCTCTGATTGATGCTCACATAAAAAATCCATTTTTGTCCTTTAGCTTCAAAATAAGGCGGTTTTGATGAAAATCTTGGCCACCTATGGTCTACAAGATGGTAAAGGTCATACATGCTATCTTTGAAGTCGATATCGATTCTCTTGGTGGCATGGCGGAACCAATTACTCTGCATTAAATGAAATCTCAAAATCTCTGGTAAGGAGTAAAAAAAAAATGAAAAAATCGCAAGATTAAATCGAAAACAAAACTATTTAATCGATTCTTCCAAGACTATAAAATTGATCCGAAAAATCAAAAATTTGAGTACAAAAGATCGATCTTGCAAAGATCGATCCAAGATCGATCAATCCTAGTTTTAACTCACAAAAATTGGCTTAGACGATGATAGATGAAAGTAATAATTTAGAAATTCATAAGTTAACGTTTCCTAATAAATTAATTTAAATTTAACATATATTTTCAATTTTACCGACTTAAACTGTATCGATTATTGAAATTTTCTTATAAAAGGTTTCTACATCCGCCTTAAAATCTAAATACATTCTTTATTAAATTAATCAGTATGGAACAAAATGTAAACAAACAGTTTTATATGTATATGAATGTATGTTGGTAATCCACCATGGGTGCACGGATTCACCGCAGTTTCTGCCAAAGTATGTGCTCACATGCATTCTTTAGATTATTATGTTCGACAAATCTCCAAAGCAGCGCGTACACCATACCCGGACCCCATGGCTTCGTATGAACTGTTATGGAGTGAATGTATTGTGTTCATGTAGGTATATTTTGGAAGAACGAATCAATCAGGTGGGCTAGTTTACTTACAGGTATTCCGGCATCCGTGTATATACCTGACCAGCTGGCAACTGATTGAACATTCCTATTATATAGTCAGTTATAGAACGAAACACATCTTACCTGTCGGCAAACTTAAGGGAATCGAACCCAAAAGTTTTTCTTGCCGATACCGGGAATCGAACCCAGTACGCCTGGCATACCAATACCAGACTCGCGCCAGCCTATCCGCTAGACCACATCGGCGCTAAAATGTAAACAAACAGTTTTATTACGATAAAATACAAAAACTGACATAAACTAGTCGCATCTTCTTTCCATTTAGAATATTGGTAGCCTGGACAACAAATTCTATGTGTAAAATACAAATTTTCAAGTTGTTACCATAACTTTTGCAGCACTTTTATGTCAATTCTTAAGATGTTTCATACGACGTAATGAAAGCTCACGCGGGATTTGATAATTGGATACTTCTGGTTGTTTATTTATAATTTTAAAATGTACATCTTTAATCGGGATCCCAAAGAATGAAAATCCAAGAAAAAACTTCCAAAATGTTCATCTCTTTTTAACCTTTTAATGCATGACTATTTTTAATGAGAATTGCAGTGATTTAGTGAAATAATAACATTTAAATCCGAATAACAAAACTCAACAGGTTTGAAGTCATTATTTTGAGAATTATAAAAGTTATGGCCCATCAAAGATAATTTTTGAAATTCTTAGTTAATTTCAATACGGTTTTGTTAACTCCTTTAAAACCTTGTTAACTGGGTGCAGGAAGTTGTTTGTGATTGATTGAGATTAAAAAATTTGTTAGAATTTGCATATCTAAAGAAATAACAGCAATTAGCTTAGCTTGATTGACTACTCACATCCACCTTGAATCATGGGACCCGAAATGCTTTATTACTTATTTTATTTATTTTTCTCAGGAACGTATAAGCTACTTTTTGTTTTAAATATGCCATGTTTGGGTTTTCTATAGGGATTATTATCGTTCATGCATTTCGAACTCGATCGCAGGCGCGGCTCAGTAGAATGAATTCCACATCGCCAATGGTTGCTACTCCGTGATTGACCGAGGCCATCAATTGTGTTCAAAGGTCAAAAAAATGTTGGTTGGGAGCAGCATTCCATTCTCATTGCACAGAACTGATGCTCTCTCTTTATACATCAATAACGGCGCTGGCCACGTCCTAGTAGTCAATAGATAGGTTGGAAAAGAGAGAAAAGGATAAAAGAATAAATTTGTGCTTAAGGACCGAGGTCACCTCTGCATCCTAGCAAAACAATTTTGTTTTGGAGGTTTGGGTGGTAGAATATGATCAGGAGACACTTTTGACCGGTGTGATCGAAAATATTAAATTTTATTTTTTCCTAATGAACTATTGTTCAAATATTGTTCCAGTTTCACATAACACGATCTGTGCAACATGATTTGTGCTCTTTTGTTGTGTTTATTTTAGAATATGTAAATTGATTATTCATAATAATTCATAATAGTTCATTCAAGTAAGGATAGTAAAATAAATTCCATTTGAAAAGCTTGTTTTGAATATTTTTTGTACCGCGTAGCCTGACTATGGCTATAGAAGCTAAACATTGGTCATATTTGTTCTAATTCAGTCAAACTTTATTTTATTCATCTATTTAAATAAAGGTATCATTATACAAACTTTAAAGATTTCTTGCAAGTCTTTATCTGACTTCACAGCCTTCGAAAAACAAAACTACTCAGAGAACTTGAACTATATAATGCTTTTTCACTATATATGGTATATAAGCTTAAATATATAATCTATTCTAAATGTTTTGCTAAATATGTTTCCCTAAAAATGCTTTAAACAATAAAGGTTATGTCCAAGCTTGACATTACATGCTTGATTTAGCTTGACATTACATGCTCATATTAGCAAAATACAACAAAATGTATAGCACAAGCACCAAAAAAAGAAGTATAATTCATATGAAATTACTAGCTGAAAAACAATTAGAATTTTATTGATACATTTTTTCATTTAAACAAAAATCTTAAACAATTTATCAGCAGTTTGAATATTTCAAAATAGAGCGGTGAATATTGAAAATTTGATTTTAAAAATTTACTAGAAATATTTTAATAAATAACATATATCGTAGTCACGTCATAATTTCAATTATTTTAATGGTTCTTTTGAAAGATGTCTAAATTTTAATTATGGTACTATGAATCAACAATTTAAGCGGTTTTATAAATTGAGTACAAAATTTTCGATAATAATCGATATCGATATCAATTCCTATCATTGCAACACGAAATTAGGTAAAACTGATTCGAAAATAAAATATATACCTTTTACAGCTCTCACTAAAGAAAATAAATTGACTTAATTATTAACGCAAATGACTTATCACTTGAAAGCTAGAATCATCTTAAAATAAAATAAACGAAAAAAGAAAACAGTATGATTGCTACATCAATAATCAGTTATTTAAAAAGAAAATGGAGATTAGGGATGAATCATCCCAGAGGATGAAAATCCCGTACAAAAAAAAAAAAAAAGTAAATGGAATTATCGAATATTAGATATGAGATTTAGAAAAAATTTACTTAGCTTGCTTTATGATGAAAATTTGTAACCCGTTCGTCCTCCAATGGATCGTTTAATTAGCTCCAGTTGAAAACGGAATGGCATTTCCACACTTGCAAGGAAAAACTTCTACTCTAGACATTGCGCTTGTTAGCGAGGATAAAAAGCTTAACTTCTCTTAAGCTTAACTAACGCCATCTGAATTCATTTAAAGTTCACTTTTTCTTTGACTTTTGTCGAAACTTGAGAATATACGCGTGCTGCCATGGCGATTTGGCGTCATCCAAAGACCAAATTTGCAGTGTTTGGCATTAAAACGCTAATCGCTAATTTGCCTGCTCCATTTTTGTTGAATAATTTTCGTTTTTACATATTTTTTCACCAAACTTTTGTACAAGCTGGTGAACAAACTTCACCAAAAGCAATCAGCCAAGGAAGAATGCTGATACACACTTTTTCTAGTGTCTGGCGTTAAATCGCTATTCGCTAATTAGTCCGCTATTTTTTTGCTGGCAAATTTATTTTCTCACGAGATTTCTGGTGCAGTAACGGATAAACAAACGCAATTAGACGCGATTATTCGAGCAAGATTGCTGATGAATGTTATTCTCCACCAGGTGATATAGTTTGTTTAACCGTAAGTTCTCCCAAAATAAAGTTATAAAATAAATAAACTAACAAAAAAGTAGCGGACTAATTAGCGAATAGCGTTTTAATGCCGACCTCTGCAAATTTGCAATAACTAAACATACTAAACACTGCGAATGCACGAAATATATCTGAACTTCACACTAAATGCAATCCTTACCACTTCAGCTATCAATTTCACGAAAAATCACTGATAAACTACTGCTAAAACCAAGATAAAAACATTAAATCTTTCCCGAAACAAGAAATCGCGTTCGTCACTAGGCAGTGCTCCTGGATCTCTCCCCAAATCTAAAGAAATAACAGCAATTTACCAAAAACTATTTTTTTCAAAAAAATAAACAAATTTGATTTTTACAATCTTTCCGCATACTTTGATATCTCACACATACATTCTATTTTTTTATTTCATAGTTTTTGGTCCATTTTCACGACTTAAAAACACATGTTATTTTTAAGATTTCTAACATTTCTATTTTTCGAGTTTAACTTGGTTAGATTTTTTGTAAATAAAAATAATTTTTTTTTCTTTTTGATAGGAGTTTAACCCGTTAAGGTCATTCTTCCTTGGAATAAAAAATATTCATATTTCCAAGCTACATAACTCTGTTATTTTTCAACAGAAATTATAAAATAGCAGATCAAAATGCATCGATATTTTATCAGCTTTTCAAATAAAATATTAAAAAAAAATGATCAATGACCTTCAACATGAAAAATTTGTTCAACCATTGTTGTTCAACCATTGGTTGTTTTCGATGCAAAAACAGAGATTTATTATCATTATTTTTTTCATAACTCTGCAAGGAGTTGTTGGGCCACTTTAATGTCTTCAGATGAAAGTTGCATCATAAATTGGGTTATACAATAGTATTTTTTGCAAAATATTCGGTACTGCAGACGGTACTTTTAGACGCCATTTAAAGCTTATGTACAATTTTTCATGTTGAAGGTCCATTAATCAATTTTTTTAAGTATTTAATTTGAAAAGCTGATAAAATTTCAGTATCCATACTTGGAAAGTAAATGTAATAATAAACATTGTTATTGTGCAAGACGTTTGTATGTTATGAAAATGAGGAGATGTTTTTCATTATTTTACCTGTTCTGTACAGAATATCCTGACCGACATGGTTCGAAAAAAAAATGAAAATGGAGGTGTTTTCTGTTCGTCAAATTATGTCGTGAGACGAAATACTACGAAAATAAAATAAATAATACCGCATATTCTTCATAATTTTTCGAACTTTTTTTCTCATTCGGTTTACATTTTTTTGTTCAGATTTTGAGTTGAAAATTTTGAAATTCATTACCATGATTTTGATATTCTCAGCCTGCAGAATGTGAGAGAACTTCTTCTTCTTACTCTAGGAGGCTCCCTTAACTTATGTAACGGAAAAACTATTCTTGATATTATTTAACTGGGGCCCCTTTGTTTGTAATATTTTTGATTTCTTTTCAAAGATTTGTAAAAAAATGAAGTAGTATGATTAAAATAATTTTAAAACTTTTTTTCCCTCGGGGAACCCCCCTTAATCCGGCCTTGATCGGTTGTGAATTTTGGAAAGGGTGAACGCGCCAAATGTAAACAAACAATACATTATAGAATCATCGCATAAAACTCGAAAAAATAGCATTTACCTACCAAAGTGAATGCGATATACATAAATATTAAAAAAAAATAACTGGCTAAAGCGATAAGAATTATACAAATTGGACGATATTCAACACCTTATTCGTACATCCTGAAAGTATACGAGAGAGCGCAAGTTTTGCTCTCAACGCATGCAAACCGTTGCCAGCGACAATATTCTTTACTTCTCTCATTGGACAATTTTTCCGATAAACCACCCAATTTTTATCAATCTGGTTGCACTGCTCATCGCAGAGAGAACAACAAGGATGTTTTCTCAGTTGAATGCCGCGCGGGAGAACAAATATGCAAACATGGCGGACTTTTAATCATATCCGATTTATACCGACTATAAATAACCATTTTTACGATCGTTTACTTATTTGGTAGGAATTGCGATTCGTATTAACATTGTTAGCGATTTGAGTTTTCATTTCTAATACGATTTTATGTTTGCTGGGTATGTGAAGGATATTTAATTTTCGAGGAATCAAGAAAACAACATATTTTTTTCTGCTGGGAGCTGGCAAACTTTGAACTCGTTTCTTTTAAAACAGTGATTTTGGAGCATTCACCGTATTCAAAATGCGATACCGATATATTAAAGTTCTCAAATATGAGATTTGGATTAAGATATGCATAGTTCTTAAACTAGGATTGAGTGATCCGCAGCCAAAGGTCGAACTCTAGGATCGATACAGTTGAATGATCTTGTTCTTGATCTTGATCTTGGTAAATTCTTTTCAAGAACTCTAGCACAGAGAAACTGTAGTTCACGGATCGATCTTTTACTGCTTATAGCCTGTAAGTTACAGCTAGTGATTTTTAAACTAATTCTAATTTAGAAATAAGTGCAAAGATGTTCTACGTTTTTTGACTCATTTTTAACATGATCTATATTCTTGACAAATTACCTCCAAAAATCACAAAACCATAAACAAAATAATCTTCTAGATTTTTGAAGAATTTTCTGAGTTCTTCAAAGTTATGTTGAAGCTACGGTTTCTCTCTGATCGTTGTCTTATTGGTGAAAAATTTTAAATGAATGTTTTCTTCTCAATTATATTCACTTAAATATTATATCGTATTTAAAAAAAAAGTTTGTCCGATGATCATGAAATTGTGTAATTGGAAGAATGGTTCTATAATAGTCAAAAACTTCTTCCATCTGAAGATATATTTTGGGGTTCAAAACTAAACCAAAAGTACCAAAAACATTTTATAAAACATCACTTGCACTGCTGCCGAAAATTGTCTGGTCATCTCATCTCACTCGTTCATTCTCACCAAAAGTTCTCCCTCAATGTATGAAACGCTTGTTGACGGGGCAAATATCGTAGACCAACCGGCAACTCTTCTTTATTCCCCTTTTAGTCATAACATCATCGAGGCACCGGCAGATCTCCGGTATCTTTAAATCCATCTCAGATGTAAATTGACATTCTTCACTTCACTGGACCCGGAGCTTAAAGTTAAAGAAGAAAACTATATCTTCCCTCCCTTCCTCGAAAAACAGTCCGAATCTCAAACCAGCTTTCACTTCGATGTCATGAAGATCGCACAGGTCAATCAACGACGGATACAAATTTTGCCAACCACATAAACTGATCAAATATGCATGCATTTACACAGAAAGAAAAAAACACATCAAAGCACAATTATTAATCAAATTTTTACAGTCAAAATCAATCAACTGTACAAACGAACGAAGCAAGAAATTTAGTTCAATTAACTTTTATCGAGACTAAAACGCGTAGCTAGAGCAGAAATTTTGAAACACCCTATGTGAAAGAGATTTATTTTTTTACACTATCTATTGGAAAATTCTACTGTTATATTTATTCGCTGAAAAAAGTTTTTTCATATCGTTCATAATAAATTGATCGCGGAATAAACGGAAAGTACCTTTGTTAGTCGTCGACTTTACATTAAATAATAATCAAACTGTTAGTGCTGAACGGAGAATATTTCTATCATATAGTACAATTAGAATTATTTTTAACGATTTGCACAATGGTAGATTTTCTGGAGAAAAATAAACAATACTGCATTTCACGGCACACGATATTTATGAAATAGTGATCTCTAAGGATAATAAACATCTCGTATGACTACACAGAGGAACCAATACAATATTCTTAACATGGAAAGGTATATGATATGTATGTACTAAAATTGCTGTAGATTTAAAGAGTAGTCTCACTTATAATAACAAATCATGCTTTTAATCGACTTTGCCAGAGAAGGAAATGTTCCAAGATATTTAAGTAGTGGAGAAATAGCTAATTTTACAACTCATTTCTTTCTTTCAAATTTTATTCAAATAATATTTGAAGCATAAAATACAAATCAAGCAAACCGATTATTCCAATTGAAAACAACGAAATGGTTTTGTAAAATATTGAAATGGAACATTTGGAAAGTACAGGAACCAACGTCAGTTGACTGTTAAACAGCACTGAGCTGAGCTTCGTCAAAAAGGCAAGAAGAAATCGTCAACCCATTACGGATTCAAGAAGCTTTTGCCAATTGTTTTATTTTTAAAATTTATAAAGAAACTAATTTGTAATCATACTTTGTTTTTTTTTATTAAGAGTTCTTATTTTGCGAAAAAAAAATTTGATCCATCCTCAAGACTTAATTTTTAATATATTGAAACATATAAATAGTGTATCATTCTAAAAAAGCAGCTGTTATTGACTTTTTTTTTGCTGTTCTTTTATTTTTTCATCATTTTTAGAATTCTTAAAGGTTGATGATAATTTCGTGTAAAAACTATGTGGTAGAATGCGAATTGACTTGATGGAAATTATGTGCAAAACCAATAAAACAAAAATATGAAAGAATAAAAATAAAACATCAGTATCCGTTAGCACGTAAATTTTATGATTGAATGTGTATCCGAAAAAGCGTGAAAAATATTTAAATTCAAATCCATTAAAATATTTTCATCCATAATTTCCCAGATATCATATTTTACAAATTATTTCAAACATAAAAATGAAAAAAAAAATTTAATAGACACTTCTTGTAACTTTTTGTTTGAATTTTTTAAAAGCTCAAAAAGTTTAATACTCCGCCTAGTCAAAAGACTCGAAAGCCTCCAAAGACTCCAAACACTCCAAATACTGCAAAAAAACTCAGAAGACTCATCAGACTCGAAAGATTCAAAATACTCAAAATGCTCAAAAGACTCAAAAGACTCATAAGACTCAGATTACTAAAAATACTCAAAAGACTTTCTTAAAATACTCAAAAGACTCAAAAAATTCGAAAGACTCATATGACTCAAGAGCTTCAAAAGACTTAAAAGACTTTCTCAAAAAAATCAAAAGACTCAAAAGACTCAAATGACTCAAAAGACTCCAAAGACTCAAAAGACTCAAAACACTCAAAAGACTCAAAAGACTCAAAAGACTTAAAAGATTAAAAAGACTCAAAAGACTCAAAAGACTCAAAAGACTCAAAAGACTCAAAAAAACTCAAAAGACTCAAAAGACTCAAAAGACTCAAAAACTCAAAAGACTCGAAAGACTCAAAAGACTTAAAAGACACAAAGGACTCAAAAGACTAAAAAGACTCAAAAGACTCAAAAGACTCAAAAGACTTAAAAGACTCAAAAGACTCAAAAGACTCAAAAGACTCGAAAGAATCAAAATACTCAAAATACTCTGAAGACTCAAAGGACTCAAAAGATTCCGAAGACTCAGAAGACTCAACAGACTCAAAAGACTCAAAAGACTCAAAAGACTCAAAAGACTCAAAAGACTCAAAAGACTCAAAAGACTCAAAAGACTCAAAAGACTCAAAAGACTCAAAAGACTCAAAAGACTCAAAAGACTCAAAAGACTCAAAAGACTCAAAAGACTCAAAAGACTCAAAAGACTCAAAAGACTCAAAAGACTCAAAAGACTCAAAAGACTCAAAAGACTCAAAAGACTCAAAAGACTCAAAAGACTCAAAAGACTCAAAAGACTCAAAAGACTCAAAAGACTCAAAAGACTCAAAAGACTCAATAGACTCAAAAGACTCAAAAGACTCAAAAGACTCAAAAGACTCAAAAGATTCAAAAGACTCAAAAGACTCAAAAGACTCAAAAGACTCAAAAGACTCAAAAGACTCAAAAGACTCAAAAGACTTAAAAGACTCAAAAGGCTCAAAGGACTCAAAAGACTCAAAATACTCAAAAGACTCAAAAGGCTCAAAAGACTCAAAAGACTCAAAAGACTCAAAAGACTCAAGTGACTCAAAAGACTCAAAAGACTCAAAAGACTCAAAAGACTCAAAAGATTCAAAAGACTCAGAAGACTAAAAAACTCAAACGACTCAAAAGACTCAAAAGACTCAAAAGACTCAAAAGACTTAAAAGACTCAAAAGACTCAAAAAACTCAAAAAACTCAAAAGACTCAAAAGACTCAAAAGACTCAAAAGACTCAAAAGACTCAAAAGACTCAAAAGATTCAAAAGACTCAGAAGACTAAAAAACTCAAACGACTCAAAAGACTCAAAAGACTCAAAAGACTCAAAAGACTTAAAAGACTCAAAAGACTCAAAAAACTCAAAAAACTCAAAAGACTCAAAAGACTCAAAAGACTCAAAAGACTCAAAAGACTCAAAAGACTCAAAAGACTCAAAAGACTCAAAAGACTCAAAAGACTCAAAAGACTCAAAAGACTCAAAAGACTCAAAAGACTCAAAAGACTCAAAAGACTCAAAAGACTCAAAAGACTCAAAAGACTCAAAAGACTCAATAGACTCAAAAGACTCAAAAGACTCAAAAGACTCAAAAGACTCAAAAGATTCAAAAGACTCAAAAGACTCAAAAGACTCAAAAGACTCAAAAGACTCAAAAGACTCAAAAGACTCAAAAGACTCAAAAGACTCAAAAGACTCAAAAGACTCAAAAGTCTTGAAAGACTCAAGTGACTCAAAGACTCAAATTATTGACACGATTCAAATTACAAACCCAAAAGGCTCCAAAGTTATAAACTCAAAGGATTTAAAAGATTAAAAAAATTTATAAGACGAATATTGGTACACTTAAAACAATAATCCTAACACATGTTGAATGTCATAATAGGTAATTTATACAGCCAAACGATTCAAACATCTTTATCAAATCTCATTCACATCGATTCACTCATCCAGTTCCATTTTGCATCAGAGAACATTCCTGAAAAAAAACATAACCCAATCATTTGTTACACATGTACGAACAGAGTCAATGAAACGAAAACAACCGAAAGATTTGTTCCCAATAGATGTTCCTGTCTTTCCAGATTTCGGAAGAAGATGGTGCTGTGCATTTTTGCATCGATAATCAAAACCAGAACCAATGTTCACCGAACCCTATTTACTTTCGACTTATTCCTATAGAGAACGGTTCAGAGCTGTATCGTAAAAATCACACTTCTATGGAGGAAACCATAGACCCGAGATACAGCAATACGTAGGTAACCAATTCTCATTCTAACAAAGTTGCAGATGAGAAGCCACTTCTCTCGGTAGAAAACACTACAGGTACCTACTACTACTGGCTATCACCGATTTGGGATTCAAATAAAGGAAAATGGGAATAATAAAGAGCAGACCCCCGTTCCTAAATCGAATTAATTCTATGAGGTGTAAGCAATGGTAGGTAATTTAATCATATACACCTGGTCGCATTGGAATTTCCGGCCGATCCGCTCCTCGTTGGCTCAGCGTTGTTGCGAATATTTTGTCGACGAGCCAACCTGTTGGTACAGTACACTGTCAATGATTGGAAGCCCGAACCAATCATGTGGCCATCGCTATCCAAAATGAGTTCTATTGAAAGTTTGTGGACGGTTTTGAACAAAAAGGTAATCAAAAATTATGTTTAGATTTAAAAAAAGAGCTATATTACTGTTTTGTTTTTTTTTTTTTAACAAAAGCTTACACCTTAAATCTCGGTAAAACTTTATATTTCTTTGAAGAGATCTTATTTTCTTAACTCTAAGCGTAAATTTTTCGAAGTTATGATGGCTAGCATGTAACAAATGCCTCAAACACAAGACCACAGGAAGTGTACTATGCATGCCATAACCGGGATTCGATCGCATGAACCTTGGAATAGATAACTTGAACTTTAACCACTACGCCAAAGCCGCTGTTTTGGAGTCTGTGTGGACATCAGTGTAAATCGTCTTAGTATTGCTGATTCGTCTGAAACTTTTATGCTGATTTAACAAAATGAAAACTCAATTCACACATCAGGGACTTGAATCAATCGACTACACCCACAAATCAGACTCTACTCCAATAATGAACTTCCTTGAAGGTTGAATTATCGGTATAAGATTTTATGCCCGACCGGCATTAACAAGCTTTCTAATAACTGGCATTGTCCTCCCAGCGCAACCGCATTGCATATGTCAAACCAAATAATACATATGTATACCATATCCTATCACAAGACAAAGTAGGATGGAAACAATCAGCCAGCAAGGATATTGTCGAATGATGTACCAAGCGTTGTGTGTGTATGTAAACCGGCATTAAAAATCCAATTCTTTGGTTTTTAACCGACGGCAATAAACCGCTAGCCGAAATGAGCGTGTGTTTGTAAAACGGCCGGCAATAGAAAACAGTTTCTAGTTCCCCATTCCCCTCCTATTATCATCCCATTCCCTTCAAAGACAAAGGAGGATGACAAAAAACACGGGCTAAACGACAAACGGCCAATACAGTGCGTTGTTTTGGTAATCGGCAGTAGCAGAAAGACTTTGACAATAAACCTACGTTGGCTTACCGACTAAGATAGTCCACTGGGTAAGATATCGGGCTGGCAAGCCGAGATGAGAATGTTGCAGTGAGTTCGATTCTCACTGTATTTTTTTATGAACTATCCAATAGGATGAAAATCCCATAAAATGTTTGTGTTGTTTCGCTTGAACGTAGTGGTCATGCATCATTTTGCTTGGGAGCTCTAGTCTTTATGCCAGTAGTACTTTTCCAATCATATCATCTTTGGTGCAGTACACTTTTCAGCACATTTTTGGCTTTTAGCTAAATAGACATTGGATTTTTTCAACCTCTTCTATGGGGGTATCAATAACGGAACTCAAGATTAGATTTCTTATTTATATTTGTAGATAAGATCATAACCTATAAATGTATTTTCTGAAAAACAAAAAATCTCATACATCAACGAGAAAACATTGATTTATAAAACCCACCGCTTAAATGGTTGAAAGTAGGAAAACTAAACCTATTTGAGTTTCAAATAAACCAATTTCGATGATATAGCGAAACCAAACGACATCTGGGAGATTCCACATTAAATTGGATTAACCTCACATGATCGGTATTTCATCTTATAAGTATACTGATGCTGAAAGAAACATAATTTGTGGTCCACTCCATGACCTCGAAAAATTGTCCATTTGAACACTTATTCTGCCGTGATATGCCGAAGTGAAGTTTGTCCATTTTTCGTTTTCGTAAATTAAAAGCGTTTTTTTTTTCTTTTTTTTTTTCATTATTCGTGACTCTGAGAATTTTCTTGAAACAGGATCAGTACAATATATGTAACGATTTTACATTTGGCTTTTGGATTACAATTCGTTACTTTTGGAACAAATGCTTCAAATACTCATTAGTCACATTGGGTTTTAAACGTTGATTTTCTATAACGATTATCCGACGAAGTGACGATTGTCCATACTATCTTTATTCATATTAAAAATCAGAATAAAATTCATTGTTACAAAAACACATCATATTGATAACTAAATTTGTGCAAAGCAATGTTTGGTTAAAAGCCACAAATTTGAGTCGTCGATATGAAGTATTATTATTATTTTTTTTTTCAAGATTATCCAAGGCTAAGTTCATGTAGAAAATTTTCTTAAGCCAGCAATTTGAAATGTACATATGTAAAAATTAGCATTTGTATAAAATTTTATACCAATAAACTTTAATTAGTCACTTCCTTTTGTATGAGAACCCCCCTCCTCCAGGCTAAAAAGAGCACATATTTCAAATTTAAAGAATATCACTCAAAAACTTTTATAATTGATCAAAACTATTCGAGTAACGAAATTCATTCTGTATTTCTTCCATAAATTATTTTGTATACGTCACCTCGGCGTATAAACAGCAGATTTGCCGTTTCGTTTTTTTTTTTTTTTTTTTTTTCAAATATCCTAGCATTTAATCGTATCAGAAATGATAACCTAAGTCGTTTACAATGGTATTGCAAATCGCATTTCAAACTGCATAGAGAAAATATCGTACAAAATGTCGTTTGAAGTCATTTTAAATCGGATATGACAGAAAGTCCGCAATGTTTGTAAATGTTCAAATAATTCAGCAGTGCATCCAGATGGCTGAAAATCAGATGGAAATTGAGTAATATTGACCAATGAGAGAACCGGAAAATATTGTCGTTGGCAACGATTTTAAGCCTATGAGAACAAAATCTAACGCTCTCTTGCATTCTTCCGATAGGTACGAATAAGGTGTTGGACAATGCCCAATTTGTGTAGTTTTCGGGGCTTTAGAAAGAAACAGAGTTTATGTATGTATATTGCCTCTTTGGTGAGTAAATACTGTTTTTCAACTTTAAATCGATAATTCTATAATGTATTTGGAACGTATATCTAAACAGCACAAAATTTTTTGCTGGGATCTCAAAAACGGTTTGAAGCTTTCGAAATTTTTTAAAGCATTATAAAGCTCGTTTGAAAACACATAAACTAGAATCAAAAACTAAAATCGTCAAAAATGGATGAACGTTACTTCGGCATATCACGACAGTACAGCACTTAGTTAAAAGATTTTTTATAACTGTGTAAAAGCATCATCTCAACAGTAGCAAGTTTGATTACAATCTGTGTTGCTACCGATATGCAATAAAGAAATTAAGAATACTACTCTTATTTTCATCATTATCAACTATGCCAAATCGGCAGAGATTGTGGATCTACCGCTATAAGGGCCGTTCAAAAAAAAATTTTGTTCCAAAATAAAAACTGTGAGAGCTAAAATCTTTCTTCAGCTTGCTAAAAAGCCCTATGCAAAATTTCTGCTCATATGATTAACTTTTTAAGGTCACTCAGCCTGCTTTAGGTTTGTAGGGACATTTAATAATCATAATTGTTCAGTCTAAAGTGCCGCATCCATTTGCTTGATTCTAAAATTTACGCACAAGCATCGATTGCTCTACAAATTTGATTTCCTAAATTTAGACGTAATTTCACATATTTTGTTACAAGACAGCAATATGCTACGAGCTACGGCAATAAAGTTATAAATATGTGTAGAGTAAGGTTGCCAGATTGCCCGGATTTACCCGGACCTGCCCGTATATTTGACACAAAATTTGAGGAAAGTCCGGTCCAGTCCCGTTGCCCGAATTTACATACACATCGTTGGTTGACTTCTTAGAATAAACCAAAAGGCTTCCTTTCAGGCCATGGAATGATTTCATAGCCCTCAAGGATTTGATTACGGAACATGCCCCTATTTTGATCTGCTTTCTTAGTTGAACATCGCGATTTAGACCTCAACCTTTCATCTTGAACATAGTTTGGAATGACCGTATCGCAACTTAGAATTTCGATTAAGCTGTTTCTATATTTACTTGGAGCTTTTCAAATTAGTAGAAACATAGGTCTGGAAAATAGAAATTTGCTGCTGCTTACTTATCGACAAAGAACTGGGCACTTTTTGGATAGAGTTGTAATCGTTTAAGATAAAAACTCGTGCCGGGACCAAACAAAATCCACAAAACTATTGTTTTTTAGATAAGGCATGCTCAGTTTGATATTTGTAAACCTGTTAAATGCAAAACTTTTTAACGACTGAAAAATAGTTTTAATGATGGTAAACCTAAAGTAATAAAATTTGTTATCTACTTACTGGTCGGAAGTTGAATCAGACTACTTTGACATTTAAGTTTTTTTTCTTTTTTCCAGCCCTGGCACAGTGGTTTAAAACTCGAAAAACGTGAACATGGGCTTTTTGATGCCTTAGATGTTTAAATAGCTTAATGACATGTTCTACAATGTTTCATTATTTTTAATTGCGCATATTTTGCCATTATTATTTTTCTGATCGATTCACCTAAAAGTGAGATATTTTTTTTTATTTTTTGAATTTGTCATCCAATCAAAATGATGTGTTCTGAAAACTTGTAGACAATACAATTTTAAAAAACTTTGTAAAAGACTTTGAAGCTCTATCTCTCAAAACAACAGATTTATAAACATTTTTCTAAAAACTAACCTCAAAAAACGAAATTTTCGTTTAACTTTTTTCAAAGCGACTTTCGAGTCTTGCTTTATATGAGAGAGTTGTAACAATTGTAAAAGTGCACAACTTCATTGAAGGTGTCAAGTTTCTATCTTGACGTTAAATGGTACTTTTTGTGTAATTACGTTTTGAAATTGCATATTTTAATTGATCCATATCTCTAAAAGTTGCAAACTTATGAATACAAAATTATATGCATTTGAAAGGCACATTCTTGAGCTTTAATGAGCATATAATTTCATTTGTATGTATCAGGTTTTACTACTAAAATCATTTATCTGAAAGATGGTAGTTTTGAAGTTTTTGCTAAGCCAGCCTTGCAAACTCTTGCTTTTTTTTCTATTCCTACCGTTGACAAGTGAAGACGATAGTTCTTAATTTGTTAAGATTGAAGAGTTGGCCCTGTCTAGAAGCGTTAGTTCCATTATAGTTAGTTAATCATTTATCTGAAAGACCTGATGGCAATACAGCAAGGCGTTTTTTTCAAGAATCTGAAAAATCTGCAGAAATCAATGGTACTTCTAGAGTACGATTTGCTTTTTCTGTACTAACTTTTAATATTTAAGGTATAGATTTGGAAGTCATCCAACGATGCGGTGCTATTCTGCTAGTTTTGGCTCCAGGCCAGAAAATAAATGTGGAAAAATTCGATAAGTTTTCTAAGAAAACGGCCATGAAACTAGTCAATTTGTATCCGTGGTATTACATATATACCCGCAGCAGTTCACAAAATTTTATTTCATGGGGCTCAAATCGAGATACACTTTTTAATACCCTTTGGGCAATTATCCGAAGACGCTCAAGAGTCTAGGAATAAGGATATTTGAAATTTTAGAGAACATCACACTCGAACATTTTCAAGGCAAGCAACAAACATCGACCTTATGCATCGGATGCTCGAATCTTTGGACCCTCTTATAACGAGCCTAAGAAAATCTAAACCAAGACCACATTTTTCTTTTGTTGCCGTTGCAAAAAAAAGCTTGATTAAGAACAATCAGAAGAAGAAGATCATGAATATTAATTTTAATATTTCATTCTAATTTACTCTCTTACACAACTGTTTAACCAAAAATAAAACTTTATAAATAAAGAAAAAACTTTAAAGATAGCCATGAAAATTAAAGGTTACAAAATCATGCAACTATGCCACTTTCGTGTTAAAAGGGCAACATTTTTTAAAGATGTGTGTTGATAAAATACGCAAAATGCCCATTATTTCGAAACTACCTTCTTTCAGATAAATGATTTACTAACTATAATGGAACTAACGCTTCTAGATAGGGCCAACTCTTCAATCTTAACAAATTAAGAACTGTCGTCTTCACTTGTCAACGGTAGGAATAGAAAAAAAAAGCAAGAGTTTGCAAGGCTGGCTTAACAAAAACTTCAAAACTACCATCTTTCAGATAAATGATTTTAGTAGTAAAACCTGATACATACAAATGAAATTATATGCTCATTAAAGCTCAAGAATGTGCCTTTCAAATGCATATAATTTTGTTTTCATAAATTTGCAACTTTTAGAGATATGGATCAATTAAAATATGCAATTTCAAAACGTAATTACACAAAAAGTACCATTTAACGTCAAGATAGAAACTTGACACCTTCAATGAAGTTGTGCACTTTTACAATTGTTACAACTCTCTCATATAAAGTAAGACTCGAAAGTCGCTTTGAAAAAAGTTAAACGAAAATTTCGTTTTTTGAGGTTAGTTTTTAGAAAAATGTTTATAAATCTGTTGTTTTGAGAGATAGAGCTTCAAAGTCTTTTACAAAGTTTTTTAAAATTGTATTGTCTACAAGTTTTCTGAACACATCATTTTGATTGGATGACAAATTCAAAAAATAAAAAAAAATATCTCACTTTTAGGTGAATCGATCAGAAAAATAATAATGGCAAAATATGCGCAATTAAAAATAATGAAACATTGTAGAACATGTCATTAAGCTATTTTGACATCTAAGGCATCAAAAAGCCCATGATCACGTTTTTCGAGTTTTAAACCACTGTGCCTGGGTGGAAACTAACATAACGGTAAAAAGCTAAAACAGGACGAGCTAGTTTCGGCAATCATAATGGAATTCTAAGCTACGTAAAGCCTCGTTCTCGTGAAAATCAACGTGAAAAAATCTTATTCTGTCAATATCTCAAAAACGCGACACAACCATTTTGAGCAAATTTTCATCAAAGAATCTTTGTTACAGAACATAGAATTTTGGAAATTTTTACAGATTTCATAGATTTTTAACATTTTGTAGCGGAAAGTCGGGTAAGACGGACACCCTTAGGTAGAATTGCGATATAAAATCAAATATGTATTGCTTTTTCGTCGCAGTCTACGTGCAGATGGTCAGTTTAGTATGTTTGTTATCGTATTTATTATTGGCATTAGTAAATTTTCTACAGCAAGACTGTTGTTATAGCCATCCTAAACATGCTTGCAAATTACACTTTTAAAAATTTATCGGGTAAAACGGAAACTGCGTAGAAAAGGCAGATATTGCCGGGAGAATTGCTGTACAAGTACATTTTTTGTGAATTAAGCATTTGAGAATGATACCAAACCAAAATTGAATCAACTGGTCCGAATCCTCTAGCGAAACCAATTCAGAATTCTGTATTTTATAGGCGTCTTTTACTGGGGATAAATTGTTATTAGTTTTAATGGACTGTTTGAGATTCTGAATGTTTTTGGACCGTTTTACCCGACCTTCAATTGCCCGTCTTACCCGGGCTAGCAACTTATTTTTTCAAAACGTTTGTCGATTAAGTTCGGCATATAACGTGGGTGGGCAAATAGAGCGTAGCCAAAATAATTAATTTAAAAAGTGAAAAAATAGTTTCGATATTCTTTAATTTGAATTTAAACTGCTAGGTATGCCATATCTAAGCTAATGAATGAGTGTTATGTGGTAGGTTTGTGGTTTAAATTCTACTTTAGGTGGGTGGGTGTAATCTTCCGGATGCAGTAATTTCGAGTAAGCGAGTGAAGAAAAATCGGAGTGATACAAAGGCGAAATGGAAAAAATCCTTGTTCGCGTTTTAAATTGTTGTGAAAAAAGATACATATTTAGAAGCAGTGAAGAAAAATATGAATTAAATGAAGAATACAGTCAAAAATTCCGCATTTGTTGAGGGTTGAGTGGATAGTGTGGTGGACCAAGTGGATGAAATTGGGATTCCATTATCGGCATTAGATGTATTTATTTGAGATATATGAGTTTATTGGAACCTTCAATCAGTTGCCAACTGCCCAGGTATATACACGGATGCCGGAACATTGTTGAACATTGAAAATGTTATACATTTTGCACTGGTTGTGTATCTGATTGAGTCGTTATTCAAAATTATACTTTCATGAACACTTTAGACATTCATTCCATAACAGCTCACTCGAAACCATGGTGTCGGGTATTGTGTTAACTACATTGTAGATTTTTATAAGATAGTATTATAAAAAATGCATGAAAGCACATACTTTGTTAAAACTGCAGTGAATCCGTGCACCCATGGTGGATTATCTACATACACACATACATACATTTTGTTTGTCGATTAAGTTCGGCGACCAAAATTTGCTGGTTTTTCTCCCGCTGCTGGTTAATAAGAAGCCTAATAAAGATTCCACCATTAAAAACGGTTGAAGTTTTCAAAACTTTTGCGAGTTATGGACTACTTTCTGCGAAGAGAAAATTACAGCTGTGCATCCTTAAAGTTGTGGTTTGTTTTGTTTACTCTAATGAGATCTTGCTTGCTGTAAATCAACAGAGGACCCCGAAAGTGTTTATGCACGTATGAAGACATATTTACCTTCATTAGATTTGTGCAAAACATTGTCATTTTCGGAAAATTTAAAGTGTCCGTTTTACCGGCCTTTCCCCAACGTATTTCCAAAATTATAAATGTTATGTCAACTTAATTTCTGGATTTCTTACTTTGTTATAGAAAAACATGCTAAGACTGGTAATGTAAACTTATATTTCTCACGTGAATTGTAAAAAAACTCATTTCTTCATGACTTTGCAAAGAAATTTAGCTGTTAGGTACTATCACATAAAACCAACACAGAATTTCTGGGTAAAATCACAGAAAGTCAGAATTTTTTTCACAAAAACAAAGAATTATTTTCATCAACCTTGGATACAGCTAGTGTGTGTGTGTGTGTAATATGGTGGAATCGATGGGGAATGGTTCAAAGATGCAAATCTTTCTGGCCTTGTCGTTTGAAACCTCCTGTTTAGAACTATTTTTATTCCGATTCCCCCGGTTTTCGGAATAAACAGTTCTAGGAGGTTTTAAACAGCAAGACCAGTGGATTTTTATCTTTCAACCATTCCTCATTGATTCCACTATTTGAAAATTGCAGAGCTCGGAAAGGTTAATGCTCAAGAAATTCTTGAAAATAGACAATTTAGGAAGAAATTAATCTTAAACAAATATGAATAACAAAACGTTTTTCAACTTTAAGTCCAGTAAAAAACTTTTCTTTTAATTTTTTAAATGTTTGTAGAAGGTATAAATTTGTTGTTAAATAAAGAAAATAATTTGTTTAAAGCTTGAAACCACAACTTAAAATCACCCTGTACTGTAACAATGAAGCGAGCGCAATCTAATGTCCACGCTGCTGCTGGGCTGATCCATTGGACTAAAAGCATAAAATTTGCCTGACGGTCCCAATCGAGTGACTGCGGCGCAAAGGCTTCGACTTTACTGTTATGACTTTTTGCGCGCGTGGGAGAAATCCTTTTTGATCCTTCCACCGCATCGACCGGAAGTAGTAGGAGTTGGACGAGCTCCCCCTTTCCGCCATAATAAGGCAGAACGACGAACACATCACATAGAGGACAGGCAAGAAGACAACAAAAGGCATCATCTCCATTATTGTGGAGCAGCCCTTTGATAGGGTTTCCCACCTCATTCACTTTGATTTGGGACAGCCCCATCTTATTCCAATTTTCCCTTTCCTCGCACATCCACTTATCCCGGGATGGCTATCTCGGCAAAAGATGATGAACATTTTTACGACTCTACTGGTCCTTGCGGGCGGCGTTGATTCCTTTTTCGTTTTGTGGGGGTAATAGAACGTAATTTTAGCTTTTTAGATTCCTGTACTGGTATGTTTCTAATTACGGTTGTTGCAAGCTTTTAATGATAATGATACCTTGGGGTTTCTTAGAGTAACATTTTGTTTGAGTTTCCTTCAACAAACTTTAACAGTTGAAGTTGAACTTCCCTTAAAAATTGGCATACAAACTGTTCATGGTGCTAACAGATGTGTTCAGCTTGACTATCACACATTAGAAAATTTATTTCGATGACGTGCGAATGACGGAGATTTCATGTCAAGCTATCGGTCTTTTGTCGGTACCGAAACAGAATGTGACATGTGATGAAGGCCTGAATATATTATTTTTGAATTATAATAAGATTCAGAAAAGTTCATTGGAAGAATAACATTGTCTTCTTGATAAGGTATGTTTTTCTGCAAACTCATCACGGATGCTAAAACTATAAAAAAAAATCTGAGATATCACCGATCCTTGAGAAATTTTTTTTAAGATGTTTCTGAGACAAAATGTTGCCTGTAAGTCGGCTGATTAACATTATTTTACAGATTTTGAATCCAGATGTTCGATTTTGGCTTCGAATTTTACCAAATATTCCAAATTTAGAAGTTTAAATATTCAAGATTCAAGATTCAAGATTCAAGATTCAAGATTCAAGGTTCAAGATATAAGATTCCAAGATTCCAAAATTCCAAAATTTCATAATTCCAGAATTCCAAAATTCCAAAATCCCAAAAATACAAAATTCCAAAATACCCAAATTCCAAAATTTCAAAATTTCAAAATTCCAAAATTCCCAAGTTCCAAAATTTTAAAAATCTAAGTTTCCAAAATTCCAAAATTTCAAAATTCTAAAATTCCAAAATTCCCAAATTCCCAAATTCAAAAATTCTAGAATCCCAAAATTTCAAAATTCCAATATTCCGAAATTCCAAAATTGCAAAATTCCGAAATACCAAAATTCCAAACTTCAAAAATTCTTAAATTCAAAAAATTCCAAAATTCCGAAATTTAAAAATTCCAGTTTCCAAAATTCCAAAATTTTAAAATTCCAAAGTTCCAAGAATTTAGAAATTCCCAAATTCCAAAATTAAAAAATTCCGAAATTCCCAAATCCCCAAAATCCCGAAATTCTAAAATTCCAAAATTCCAAAAATTAAAATTCCAAAATTCCGAAATGCCAAAATTCAAGATTTTCGAAAATTCCAAGATTCCAAGATAAAAAAATTATAAAATTCCAAAATTCCAAAAATCCCAAATTTCAAAATTCCTAAATTCAAAAATTGTAATATTCCAATATTCCAAAATTACAAAATAACAACATTACAAAATTACAAAATTTCAAAATACCAAAATTCCAAAATACCCAAATTCCAAAATTCCAAAATTAAAAATTTCAAGACTTTGAAACTACAACATTCCAAAATTCCACAACTCAAAAATTTCAAAATTTCCGAAATTCCTAAATTCCAAAATACCAAGATTCCAAGATTCCAAGATTCCAAGATTCCAAGATTCCAAGATTCCAAAATTCCAAAATTCCAAAATTCCAAGATTCCAAAATTCCAAAATTCCAAAATTCCAAAATTCCAAAATTCCAAAATTCCAAAATTCCAAAATTCCAAAATTCCAAAATTCCAAAATCCCAAAATTCCAAAATTTCAAAATTCCAAAATTCCAAAATTCTAAAATTCCAAAATTCCAAAATTCCAAAATTCTAAGATTCCAAAATTCCAAAATTTCAAAATTCTAAAATTCCAAAATTTCAAAATTTTAAAATTCCAAAATCCTTAAATTCCAAAATCCCAAAATCCCAAAACTCCAAAATCCCAAAATCCCAAAATCCCAAAATTTCAAAATTCCAAAATTCCAAAATTCCAAAATTCCGAAATTCCGAAATTCCGAATTTCCGAAATTCCGAAATTCCGAAATTCCAAAATTCCAAAATTTCAAAATTCCTAAATATCTTAATTTCAAAATTAGAAAATTCCGAAAATCCAAAATCCTAAAATTTCAAATGAAAAAATTTCAAAATTCCAAAATTCGAAAATTCCGAAATTTCTAAATTCAAAAATTCCAAAATTCCAAAATTCCATAACTCCGAACTTTCAAAATTCAAAAATTCCAAATTTCAAAATTACAGGATTCCAAAATTCTAAAAATCCAAAATTCCAAGATTTCAAAGTTTCCAAATTCCTAAATTCTAATATTCCATAATTCTGCAATACCAAAATTCCAGATTCCAAGATTCCAAAATTCCAGAATTCCCAGATTTCAAAAATCAAAACTTCCGAAATTCCAAAATTTGAAAATTTCAAAATTCCAAAATTTTAAAATTTCAAAATTCCAAAATTATAAAATTCCAGAATTTTAAAATTCCAAAATTCCAAAATTCCAAAATTCCAAAATTCCAAAATTTCAAAATTCCAACATTCCAAAATTTTTCAATTTCAAAATTCCAAAATTGTAATTTTCCAAAATTCCGAAATACCAAAATTCCAAAATTCCAAAATTTCAAAATTCCAAAATTCAAAAATTTCAAAATTTTGAAATTCCAAAATTCCAAAGTTTAAAAATTCCAAAATTCCAAAATTCCGAAATTCCAAAATTCACAAATTTCAAAACTCCAAAATTCCAAAATTCCATAATTCCAAAATTCCAAAATTCAAAAAGTCCAAAATTCGTAAATTCTAAAATTCCAAAGTTCCGAAATTTCAAACTTCCAAAATTTCTAAATTCCAAAATCCCGGAATTCCGAAATGAAAAAAATCCAAAATTCCAAAATTCTAAAATTTTAAAATTCTTAAATTCCGAAATTCATAAATTCAAAAATCCCAAACTAAAAAATTCCAAAATGCTCAAATTCTAAAATTCTTAAATTCCGAAATTCTTAAATTCCAAAATTCGAAAATTCCAAAATTCCAAAACTCCAAACTTTAAAAATTTTAAAAGTCCAAACTTCCAAAATTCCAAAATTCCAAAATTCCAAAATTTTCAAATTCCCAAATTTTATTTTCCAAATCCTACAATTCCAAAATTCCGAAATCCAAAATTTCTAAAATTTCAGATTTCTAAAACTCCAAGATACCAAAACTCCAAGATTCATAAATTCCAAAGTTAAAAAATTTCAAAATTCCAAAATCCCAAAATTCTAGAATTAAACAACTCCAAAATTCTTAAATTCCAAAATGCTTAAATTCCGAAATTCTTAAATTCCAAATGTTTTAAATTCAAAAATTGATGATTTCTAAAATTCAAAAATTCCAAAATTCCAAAATTCTGAAATTCCGAAATTTTAAAATTCCAAAATTCCAAAAATCCAAAATTTCAAAATTCCAAAAACTTCAAAATTCCGAAATTCCAACATTCCCAAATTTTGAAAATCCAAAATTCCAAATTTCCAAACTTCCAAAATTCTTTAATTTCAAAATTCCAAAATTCCAAAATTCAAAAATTTTTAAATTTCAAAATTCTAAAATTCTAATTTTCCAAAATTCCGAAATACCAAAATTCCAAAATTCCAGAATTCCAAAATTCCATAATTGAAAAATTCCAAAACTCCAAAATTCCAAAATTCCAAAATTTCAAAATTCTTAAATTCCAAAGTTTCAAAATTCCAAAATTCCAAAGTTCCAAGCTTCCAAAATTCCAAAATTTCAGAATTCCCAAAATCTTAAATTCCAAAATTCTATAATTCCAAAGTTCCGAAATCCAAAAATTCTTAAATTTCAGATTTCCAAAACTCCAAGATACCAAAACTCCAAGATTCCTAAATTCCAAAGTAAAGAATTTCAAAATTGCAAAATCCCAAAATTCTAGAATTAAAAAACTCCATAATTCTAGAATTCCAAAATTCTTAAATTCCGAAATTCTTAAATTTCAAATGTCTTAAATTCTAATATTAATGATTTCCAAAATTCCGAAATTCCAAAATTCCAAAATTCTGAAATTCCGAAATTCTAAAATTCCAAAATTCCAAAATTCCAAAAATCCAAAATTTCAAAATTCCAAAAACTTCAAAATTCCAAAATTCCAACATTCCCAAAGTTTAAAAATCCAAAATTCCACATTTCCAAAATTCAAAAATTCTTAAATTTTAAAATTCCAAAATTCCAAAATTCTTATTTTCTAAAATTCCGAAATACCAAAATTCCAAAATTCCAGAATTCCAAAATTCCTTAATTAAAAAATTCCATAATTAAAAAATTTCAAAATTTCAAAATTCTTAAATTCCAAAGTTTAAAAATTCCAAAAATCTTAAATTTCAAAATTCAAAAGTTCCGAAATTTCAAACTTCCAAAATTTCTAAATTCCAAAATTCCGGAATTCCGAAATGAAAAAATTCCAAAATTCCAAAATTCTAAAATTTTAAAATTCTTAAATCCCGCAATTCTTAAATTCCAAAATCCAAAAATTCTAGAACTAAAAAATTCCAAAATTCTCAAATTCTAAAATTCTTAAATTCCGAAATTCTTAAATTCCAAAATTCCAAAACTCCAAACTTTAAAAATTCCAAAATTCCAAAGTTCCAAGCTTCCAAAATTCCAAAATTTCAGAATTCAAAAAAACTTAAATTCCAAAATTCTATAACTCCAAAACTCCGAAATCCAAAAATTCTTAAATTTCAGATTTCCAAAACTCCAAGATACCAAAACTCCAAGATTCATAAATTCCAAAGTAAAGAATTTCAAAATTGCAAAATCCCAAAATTCTAGAATTAAAAATCTCCAAAATTCTAAAATTCCAAAATTCTTAAATTCCGAAATTCTTAAATTCCAAATGTCTTAAATTCTAAAATTAATGATTTCCAAAATTCCGAAATTCCAAAAATTCAAAAATCTAAAATTTTAAAATTCCAAAAACTTCATAATTCTAAAATTCCAACATTCTCAAATTTTGAAAATCCAAAATTCTAAATTTCCAAAATTCCAAAATTCCAAAGTTCCAAAATTCCAAAATTCCAAAATTCCAAAATTCTAAAATTCCAAAATTCAAAAATTCTAAAATTCCAAAATTCCAAAATTCCAAAATTCCAAAAATCCATAATTCTAAAATTCCAAAATTCCTAGATTCCATAACTCCTATATCCCAAAATTTTAAAATTTCTAAAATTCAAAATTCCGAAATTCAAAAATTTTAAAATTCTATACAGTAAGGTTTTTTTTTACACTGATATACGTACCGCGTAAAAAAAAACCGTGTAAAAAAACCGTGTTAATTCCCGAAAACCGTGTAAAAAAAACCGTGCTAATTCCCGAAAACCGTGTAAAAAAAAACCGTGTTAATTCCCGAAATCCGTGTAAAAAAAGACCATTCGAATTCTGCAGCTCTGAAGTACTGACACTTAAGACCTGAGACCTGCGACTTGAGACTTGAGACCTGGACTTGAGAATGTAGACTAGAGACATGAGACCTGAGACTTTAGACATGACACCTGAGACAAGTCCAGGGACCTGAGATCAGAGACATGAGACCTGAGACCTGGAGAATGAGACCAAAGACATGGGACGTTAGACCTAAGACCTGAGACTAGAAACCTAAGACATAAAACACGAGACCTGAGACCTGAGACATGAGACATGGGACCTGAGACATGACACCTGAGACCTGAGACCTGAGACATGAGACATGAGACACGAGATATGAGACCTGAGACATGAAATATGAGACATAAGACATGAGACCTGAGGTATGAGACAAGAGCTATGAAAGATTAGACCTGAGACATGAGACTTTAGACCTGAGACAAGCTACTAGTGTTATTACCGCGAAAAATTATATTAGCTCCGATTTCAACTTGCGACCCCTCTAGTGAAAGGGTTTGACTTGTGGGTGACGAAAAATAGTGTCGCGACATCGCTAGTACAAGCTACTAGTTTTAGTACCACGATAAATTAGTTTAGCTCCGATTTCAACTTTCGACCGGTCAAGTGAAAGGGTTTGACTTGTAGATGACGAAAAATAGTGTCGCGACTTCGCTAGTACAAGCTACTAGGGTTAGTACCGCGAGAAATTATATAAGCTCCGATTGAGACTTGCGACCCCTCTAGTGAAAGGGTTCGACTTGTAGGGGACGAAAAATAGTGTCGCGAGTTCGCTAGTACAAGCTACTAGTGTTAGTACCGCGATAAATTGGTTAAGCTCCGATTTAGACTTGCGACCCCTCTAGTGAAAGGGTTTGACTTGTTGGTGACGAAAAATAGTGTCGCGAGTTCGCTAGTACAATCTACTAGGGCTAGTACCGCGAGAAATTGGTTAAGCTCCGATTTAGACTTGCGACCCCTCTAGTGAAAGGGTTTGACTTGTTGGTGACGGAAAATAGTGTCGCGAAATCGCTAGTACAAGCTACTAGGGTTAGTACCGATAGAAATTATATTAGCTCCGATTTAGACTTGCGACCCCTCTAGTGAAAGGGTTTGACTTGTGGGTGACGAAAATTAGTGTCGCGACATCGCTAGTACAAGCTACTAGTTTTAGTACAGCAAGAAATTAGTTTAGCTCCGATTTCAACTTTCGACCGGTCAAGTGAAAGGGTTTGACTTGTAGATGACGAAAAATAGTGTCGCGAGTTCGCTAGTACAATCCACTAGGGCTAGAACCGCGAGAAATTGGTTAAGCTCCGATTTAGACTTGCGACCCCTCTAGTGAAAGGGTTCGATTTGTTGGTGACGAAAAATAGTGTCGCGACTTTGCTAGTACAAGCTACTAGGGTTAGTACCGATAGAAATAAGATTAGCTCCGATTTCAACTTTCGACCGGTCAAGTGAAAGGGTTTGACTTGTAGGTGACGAAAAATAGTGTCGCGACTTCGCTAGTACAAGCTACTAGGGATTGTACAGGTAGAAATTAGTTTCAACCCTAGAGCTTGTACTAGCGAGCTCGCGACACTATTTTTCATCACCTAAAAGTGAAGCCCTTTCACTTGAACGATCGAAAGTTGAATCGGAGCTAATCTAATTTCTACCGGTACTTACCCTAGTAGCTTGTACTAGCGAACTCGCGACACTATTTTTCGTCTACAAGTCAAACCCTTTCACTTGACCGGTCGAAAGTTGAAATCGGAGCTAAACTAATTTCTTGCTGTACTAAAACTAGTAGCTTGTACTAGCGATGTCGCGACACTAATTTTCGTCACCCACAAGTCAAACCCTTTCACTAGAGGGGTCGCAAGTTGAAATCGGAGCTAATATAATTTCTATCGGTACTAACCCTAGTAGCTTGTACTAGCGATTTCGCGACACTATTTTCCGTCACCAACAAGTCAAACCCTTTCACTAGAGGGGTCGCAAGTCTAAATCGGAGCTTAACCAATTTCTCGCGGTACTAGCCCTAGTAGATTGTACTAGCGAACTCGCGACACTATTTTTCGTCACCAACAAGTCAAACCCTTTCACTAGAGGGGTCGAAAGTTGAAATCGGAGCTTAACTAATTTTTCGCGGTACTAACACTAGTAGCTTGTACTAGCGAAGTCGCGATACTATTTTTCGTCACCAACAAGTCGAACCCTTTCACTAGAGGGGTCGCAAGTTGAAATCGGAGCTAATATAATTTCTATCGGTACTAACACTAGTAGCTTGTACTAGCGAAGTGGCGACACTATTTTTCGTCACCCACAAGTAAAACCCTTTCATTAGAGGGGTCGCATGTTGAAATCGGAGCTAAACTTATTTCTCGCGGTACTAATTCTAGTAGCTTGTCTTCGGTCTCAGGTCCAAAGTCTCATGTCTCAGGTCTCAGGTCTCATGTTTCATGGCTCTTGTCTCATGCCTCAGGTCTCATGTCTTATGTCTCATGCCTCATGTGTCATGTCCCATGTCTCAGGTCTAAAGTCTCATGTTTCATGGCTCTTGTCTCATGTCTCAGGTCTCAGGTCTCATGTCTCATGCTGAGGTCTCTAGTCTAATATCCCCTGTCTCAGTTTCCAGGTCTCAGGTCTCATGTCTAATTTCTAATGTTTCATGTCTCAGGTCTCATGTCTCATGTCTCAGGTCTCAAGTCTCAGGTCTCAGGTCTCAGGTCTCAGGTCTCAGGTCTCAAATCTCAGCTCTCAGGTCTCAGGTCTCAGATCCCAGGTCTCATATCCCAGGTCTCAGGTCTCATGTATCATGTTCTTAGTCTAAGAGATAAGATTTTCCCAACTTCAAAAAGATTCTAAGTGTTTTCCTTTGAAAAGGAATATTTTCTCTCAAAAACCGTGTTAATTCGCGAAAACCGTGTAAAAAAAACCGTGTTAATTCCCGAAAACCGTGTAAAAAAAGCCGTGTAAAAAAAAACCGCGTAAAAAAAAACCGTGTAAAAAAAAACCTAGGTGTAATTCCAAAATTCCATAATTTCAAATTTCTAATAATCCAAAATCCCAAATTTCCTAATTCCGAAATTCTAAAATTTCAAAATCAAAATTCCAAAATTCAAGATTCAAGATTCAAGATTCAAGATTCAAGATTCAAGATTCAAGATTCAAGATTCAAGATTCAAGATTCAAGATTCAAGATTCAAGATTCAAGATTCAAGATTCAAGATTCAAGATTCAAGATTCAAGATTCAAGATTCAAGATTCAAGATTCAAGATTCAAGATTCAAGATTCAAGATTCAAGATTCAAGATTCAAGATTCAAGATTCAAGATTCAAGATTCAAGATTCAAGATTCAAGATTCAAGATTCAAGATTCAAGATTCAAGATTCAAGATTCAAGATTCAAGATTCAAGATTCAAGATTCAAGATTCAAGATTCAAGATTCAAGATTCAAGATTCAAGATTTAAGATTCAAGATTCAAGATTCAAGATTCAAGATTCAAGATTCAAGATTCAAGATTCAAGATTCAAGATTCAAGATTCAAGATTCAAGATTCAAGATTCAAGATTCAAGATTCAAGATTCAAGATTCAAGATTCAAGATTCAAGATTCAAGATTCAAGATTCAAGATTCAAGATTCAAGATTCAAGATTCAAGATTCAAGATTCAAGATTCAAGATTAAAGATTCAAGATTCAAGATTCAAGATTCAAGATTAAAGATTCAAGATTAAAGATTCAAGATTCAAGATTCAAGATTCAAGATTCAAGATTCAAGATTCAAGATTCAAGATTCAAGATTCAAGATTCAAGATTCAAGATTCAAGATTCAAGATTCAAGATTCAAGATTCAAGATTCAAGATTCAAGATTCAAGATTCAAGATTCAAGATTCAAGATTCAAGATTCAAGATTCAAGATTCAAGATTCAAGATTCAAGATTCAAGATTCAAGATTCAAGATTCAAGATTCAAGATTCAAGATTCAAGATTCAAGATTCAAGATTCAAGATTCAAGATTCAAGATATTCAAGATTCAAAATTCAAGAATTTTCAAATCTAAATGCAAAATTCAGGATAAAAATTATCAGAATCTACAAATTTATGAATTGAATACTTATCATGTAAGTAAGCAATTAAGATTAAAAATGTTCTAGCTTGAATCTTTCCCAGTTATTTCTAGCCATATTTATTGAAGTGACTTTCGCAATTGAAATTGAGAACTTTAGCCATCAAAAGGATCGAGTGCATATTGGAATACTCGAAACGAAAAGAAGGAAGGTAGGATATTCGAGCAAAGCAAATGCAGTCACAAACCCCCTGCTGCTGCTGCAATTTTCTATCAGTAAATGGAGCAGCACTTGAAGTCGTTGATGTTGATGCTGATGATGATGATTCAACTGCAAATGTGTGTTGTGCAAAGGCTTTGGCTCTGGTATTTGGTGCATTTCAATCATCTCAGAAATTGCATAGCACACAAAAGACATTCCATTCTGTGCTGGTGTTTTTTATCTATTAATTTCTATGGACAGTTTGATCCTGGCATTCCTTCTAAGATAACCCTTCAATGAATAGGAGAATGTATTCTTAATTCTTTCGAAATTTTAACACAATCTATATTGTTTGAATCTAAATGATTCTAATGGCGGTTTCAATATTAAAAGTCAATTAAATCAATTCCGAGCCCTATATTAAAATAGACGCTAACCCCGAAGAGTTAAAGGAATTAAAAATCAGTTTTCCGAAGCTCTTTCACAAACGCTCGGAAATACAGTAGGATATGCAAATCTTCTGTGCCATCCTTGTGGTTCCGATCTTTTCAGCTTCTATAGATGCTAGATTGCTTATAGCTCGGATAGAAATCTGCTGCTGCTGAAACTGAACTCCTCTCGGTTAGGCCTGGCCGGACCGGATTGGTTTCATGAACAAACGACCGGCAAGCGTTCACTTTTTCGTTTTCCCCCTTTCCCTGAGGCCATTAGCATCAAAATCCGAATCCCGGATTAGCTTTTCCGTTTGAAATGCAAATCGAAAGAGCTGCATCCTGCCCAGTTCTGGCTCTGTTTCTGTAGATACAGCCTGAGAAATAACCAAGACGTTTACCGCTACCGATTTTCAGCATTCGGTATCGTTTCAACTTTATGCCGGTGAACATTCTTCTATGTTTAATCTTTAAACAAATTAAACTTCTGTAGTCTGCGATACAAAAGGATGAAAAGGATCTCTAAATTTGCTCAAATGGTTGCAAATTGACTTACCAAATTTTGATCATTTGTAAATTTCTACTGACAAAACTGACCCCTAACTAAATAAACTTCTCATTTCTAAAATCTTAATACATAAGAATTTTAAACCTATTACTACTAAAAGTATTAACTAGTAACGATTCTCTATCTAGAGTATTTTACTTTTTTTTTAATTTTCAAAGTTCTCAATTTAAACAACACATTTTAACAACGCTTCTAACTGAAACTTGAACGGCCATTCCAACTGATGTTGAAAAATAAATGTACCCACCCAATTGGCAACTCATTCGAAAACGTAAATCAACTAACAATTGCTGTTTACGACCGATAACGAGTAGCTGCCTACTCACCTATCTCTCTGATCTTGAATGCTACAAAAAAAAGAAAGGCGCAGCGTTAAATTTTCACAGCTCTTTCGAATTACCTATCGTTTATCTCATTACCCTCAAACGGGGATGCTCATCCTGCGTTGTTTGGTGAGGAAAAGTGGGTCGGTGAAGAGTGCCGAGCTATTATTATTTCAAATTTGATCTCTCACTGACTGCTGCTCCTTCTAACTGCTGAAAACCAAATGTTTACCCTCTGCTAGGGCGAGTCTAAGAAATATGTTTTATTGGGGTTTTATTGAAAATTTGCACGACTAAGCAATTTTAAAAATTAACACCTTAAGGAAAGAATGTAAATAACATCTACAGACTTACCCTTAAATCTTAATTTAAAATTCCAACGACCGTTTTGACCAATTTTCGATTCACACAGTAAACGAAAATAATCGAGTTCAGTTATTATTTTACCGAATTCCTAACATGTGGAGTACGTTCATCTGTTTGGTATTTTTTCATGGCCGAGAAGTGACAACTGTGAAATTATACGGATCTTTTTCAGTTTAAAAATACCAAAATTCAGCTGAATATTTCTGAGATCATCTGTTAAAATTTTGACAGCTGTCAACGTGACAGCTCGTTTTATTACCAAACAAGCGGTATTGTTGTACCGAAATTACTGTAATTATTACCGAATTAACGGTAACGTTTATCCGAAAAACTAAAATAGTTCGTTAATATATACCGAACAATCGGTAAAGTTACCGAAAAACCCAAAAGAACTGTAAATATTACCAAACAGGATGTAACTTTACCGAAATACTGTTATTTTTTCATCGGAATAACTGTTAAAGTTCGGTAATATTTACCGAAAAACCGGGGATTTTTAAATAACCACTGGTGGTTATTAAGGAACTGCCTTGAATAATTACCGGGACTCCGGTATTTTTCACCAAAAAATTGGTATTTTTAACCTTTATATCTGTAATTAGAACCAAAATGCCGGTAATGTTTATCGAACACTGTAAAATGTTCAGTAATTTTTACCAAAACCATTAGACCATTCGGTAATTTCATCTTACAATGCACAACGTTCTACGCGAGATGATTCGAGTCTCGAGTCCTGAATCACATCTCGCGTAAAACGCTGTGCTTTATAAGCTGAAATTACCGAACGTTTTATGGTTTCGATCAAAATTACCAAACATTTTACAGGTTTTTTTATATTACCGGCATTTCCAGAAGTCGCTTCAATTTTATTATTCGCTTCGATTTTATAATTTTTTCTTGCACCGATATGAATAAAAACCAAACAAACTCGGTCCGCAGAAAGTCCTATGTGACCTGTTGCTAGTCCTCCGAGGCTTAGTGAGAGAAAAAGAAACCATTGAAACATTGAATAAATCATCAAAATAATACAAATTTTGTGTAATTTTAACTGTCGCCATCCCGATCAGAAAAGCATATAATGCATATAGGGCATAATGGCCACTTTAAGAAGGATGCTTATTAAACCATAGAAAACAGCTATAATTTGTGAGTTACTTCATTGTTTCGTGTTCATACACCAAAAAGTCTATTTCCCATTGGGCTAAAACTTGAAAAAGTAGATAAAAACGTTTAAAAGTGCTATTTAAATTTTTTTGCCAAAAGCTGAAAATCATTCACTGTGAGGCATAATGAGAACCCCCACTGGGGTAGTATGAGCACCATTAATTGGGGCACGATGAGCATTAACTGCCATAGCATCTAGTAGTGAATTCAAGTCGATGAAGTCAATTGTATTATAGAGCTAAATATAGCTTAACTTTTTTGGTAGTAGATAAAATTTATTATTTATGTGGATGAATATTCACAAATAGATTTTATTCAAATGTATATATTTCAGGGATAAAACAGTTTTCTGTAATATTTGATAACTTTAATTAGAAAATCGGTCGCCTTATAATCAATCTGTTTACTTTTTTAGCAGCAATAGGTATAAGTTTAATAAAAAAGCCTGCAAGTACAGTTGTTTTCCTTATCTTTGATTTGCCTGCTTCAGACGCTGTTATAAGATTATCATCAAGTTGACTGTTATAAGACATCAAGTATTCCATCATAAATTCCGAAAAACCAATTCCATGTATCTGGTAAACTTGCAGCTATTCCTATCAAACGAAACTCGGCAGCCTGTCGGTAGAGGACACGAACTCCGTTTCAAATTCTTATAGTCTACAAAATTCCGGTACATCAGGTACACTTGTTCAAATTCCCATTTTCCAATTTCAAGGCCTGTCTGAGCGCGCTTGAAAAAAACATCCCTATCCCTTTCAAAGTTCAAACAGTCCAATTCAATCCATCAAAAATCTAGTTTATCAGGTAAACCTATACAAATTCCCGCGCGCTTGATAAAACCGTGTCTAAGCAAACAACCTGCATCAATCTTTGTAGGATCAGTACAAAAATAAATGTTCACTTCCTAACAAGCTCAGTTAGAGCAGTAGGTTAAGACACACAACTAGTAAGGCGGGGTAGGATTCAAGTGATGAGTTCGAATCAACTCCCGTCGCCCTTTTTTTTTAACAATTCTCATAAGATTTTTTGTTAATAATATCTTATCTGGCTGAGTTATAATTTTGTTTAAATTATATATACGGTTGTTATGATTTAGTCATGTTTGTATAGACACTTTGATATGATTTGAGATATTTTAACATCATACGAGTAGGTACTAAATTATAACTCATCCAGATAGAATAATAAAATGAATATCAAAATATCGATGGGCTAACGTTCAATCAAAAAAGCACAATTACAATTACAATTATCTCATCATGATATAATTTTGTTGTTCTCTCCTGATCGGCTGGGATGGGATTGGAAAGTGATAAGTTCGATTCTAATCTCTTTACGACAATTTTTTTGCATACAATTCCAATAAAATTTTAAGTTGATATATCCAATCTGGCTGAGTAATAATTTTGTTTGTATCATAATAACGGTTAATATAATTTAGTTATGGTTGCATAGACTTTTTGATGTAATTAGAGATATTTTAGCATACCACGAGCGCTAAATTATAACTCATCCGGATAGAAAAAAAAATGAATATCAAAATATCTCATCCTGATATAATTTAGTTTTTCTCTTCTGATCGGGTTATGATCACTCCTGGACACAATTTTCTTTTATTTTCACACGAATTTTCATCACTTGGCAAAGAACATTTCGCGATGGAGCATTACGTCGTAAAATCCACCCAGTCGATTTTTTTCGGTCTTTTGCATCACGGCAAATACACGGCAACGTAAAATGACGCAAAATCCCAATTGCACTCAAAATATAAAAAAGTTGAATCAAAGCTATCGAACGATTCCTTTTAATTCAACCACGGTAAATGAAAAGTTCATATACCGGTATTTCGATAGCAACTAAAACGCTCGTTTTTAGAACGGTTGGCATAAATTTGTAGAATTCTAAGTTTTTAACGAGATAATAGAGATATAGTTATCATTATTTCAGCAAAGTTTCATATCTCGATTATATCTACAACTTTGTAGAACAAATTTTGTCTCTATCTCCCCAAACATAAAAGTTAGAAATTTTTAGTTCCTGAGATATTCTAATAATATTTTAAATGCCCATTACTTAGCTAATTTTCAACGGAAAACATACTTAAATTATTATTAAATATGTAAAAATGAGATTTGAAATTTATGTTATGCAAAACTGTTCTGCTGAGATTTTATTGAATATCATTTTTGGATTCAGTGAAATAAAGTGTGACGCTAAGTCTGGATTGATTTTTTAGCACCTATCAGGAATTAAATTCTTGAGTTATGGTTAATGCTAGTTTTCTAAAAGTTAAAAAACAATTAAAATAAGTATATAAAAAATAATTCCAGAATGTCTGAGCTGGAAATCTATTTCCAGAACTCAAACTATGTTGATTCTAAATTTGAAGACTCAAGTTTTAGTTCTAGATCTGAGCTCTGCATCTAAGTTCCGAACCCTGAAGCAGAAGTCGAAAACTGACTCTTGAAACTGAATGCTAATATTATCCAATTATTGTTAAAAGAAAAAAAATATTGGAATTTGCATTCAAATTGAAGACTTTTTAGCTAAACTCTCGCTTTCTGTAAATAAAAATTATAAAATATAAAAAATTCTTAAAAATATAATAAAATTCTTTCACAGAAATCACGTTAAGAATGTAATAGCGGCGCATCTGGATTTATTTAGGAAAAAAATATTAATTCTAAATTGGATTGGTAAACTAAAACTTCATGCTGAAAACGCATTTTCATTACATTAATAAAATTGATATCATATATTAAACACAAACCGACAAACGTGATATCGAAGTTTTTCCAAAAGAACAGAATATACATCCCGTCATATAAGTAACTCTTGGATTTATAATAAGAAAATAATATGACATATTTGTCTGTTAAATTTATCACATCAAAGGTATTCTTCGCTAAACTGGCAAATTTTTTTTAAATGTTTTGAAAAAAAAATTTAATTTTTCTCTTTTTTTTATAATTTTGTTACTCAGGTTTTTTTATAATCTTACGGGTACGTCGGTCTTTAGATCCCAAATTTTCTTATTTGCATCATTTTTGCAACTTCAAATCTAATGATTTTGTCCAAAATTTAATTTTTAGTTCCTAAGGTATTCGGTTTTAGACTTTTTGTGATGGAAAAGTTAAACCATGTTTCAAACACACATAACTTAGCCAATTATGAACGGAAATCTCACTTTGATTACACAAGGCAACAACACATACATTTTTCCATGGTGCAAAAAGTATAAGAGCAAATTTTGATGAATTTTGTTTTCGAGATAAATTTTGAAAATAGGTAGAAATACATTAAAATAAAAATTTGTGCAATTCTTTGTAAAAGCTATAAAATATAGCAAATATTTCGAAAATGTAGGTTTTAACTCAATAACCATTTTTTTCGGAAATCGCAAGTTATTTTGACTTCTTAAAAAAAAGTTATTAAAGGTTTCTTTTTGTTTTTTTTTTTTCAAATCTGCGAAATAATGGTTGTTTTGTCGAAATTTCTAATTAAATTCAAACTAAATTAAATCTTTTATATTGTTTAAATCATAAAACAAATCGTTTTCCAGTTTTAAACAAAGATGTTAAATGAGATAAAATTGTCAATATCAAAAACTCAAGGACTTTCTTAAAGGATGTCAAAAAAAAGTCGCGAAAACAGAGATTTATAAGAAAAGATGAAAAATTTAAATGCGTTTCAATGTACCATTCTCTAATAGACGTTAAAAAATTAAAAGGTAATATTCATTTGGAAAACAGTGAGACTTTTTACACAAAAGAAATCTAACTTCAAGTATTTGAGGAAAAAAATTTCAAAAAAAAAGAATTGGAAAACATGTGATTATTAGTCCTAAAAATGCACCAAGTTTAGATTTTTAGGTAAAACCTGGAGACTTATGGCGCAAATCAGTCAGATTACAGAAAAGATTTCATGTTGTTTTAAAATTTCTTTAACAAATCTTTTATTACATTAGCAAACAAAGACGGCTACAATTGCCGAATCACAAGGGAAAGCATTTTTTATTCCTTTGTTTATAAAAAAGATTTTGAAAAATTTAGAAGTCCTGAAATCGAATCATTTGTTATGTTTTGTCTGTCACCTCAAAATTTGGTGAAATGGCATTTGGAAAGTCGAAAACGAAAAACATTTTTGAGCTTAACCAGCCTAGAATAAATATTAAACGACAAAAACTGTTTCAAAAACCAAAACTGTACTCAAACTATACTTATTATCATCCCTTAATAAAAGCAGATTCAGGATTCAAGAATAAGATTATTCTTAGATACTCTGGTACCAGAGATATAATACCAATATAACGTTCAAGATCTTAAATTCTATGATTTTTAGAAAATTTAATATGAAATTGCGTAGTTTCTACTAAAACCACTGGAAAACGATTATAATGTATCTAACATTTTCGTTAAAGATATCAAAACGGTTTAACATATGATTTAAACTTAGGGAAGATAATATATAAAAATTTTCCCTGAAGTCAAAATTATTCGCAGTCTTCGAGACAGTTATAGGGGAAAAGCTGATAGCATATTTCGATTCAGCACCTCCAAATAAGTCAAAATCTGCTTTCAAAATCTTGACATGTGAATTTCGTAAAACTGTGAAATCGAATAGATAATAAAAATAAAATCAACACGCCCCTGTTCATGTTCAGTTTACCCGTAGGGCTACAATTTACGGAAACTGTGAAGCAGCCTCGCAATTCAAGATAAAGCACCACCAGAGAGAGAAAACCGGAACGTCGGAAAAATAAAGGTGAATAAAACAATTGTGAAAAACAAGACACGCGTAAAATCATGGCGGCACGTGGCACACGCTTTGCTGGCTGCTGATCCTTAATCGGGAATGTTTGGTTTGGAAATAAAAACTTGGCAGAAGGAGAGAAACCCGTGAAAGCGCAATACCTACTTCCGGTTAGCAAGAGGGAAACCTCGAAATGGGGAAAGGGGAATCGAAAACGAGAACAAAACAGGTTCCATTTACCCGGGGCTCATTCGTCTGCGTCTGGAGATGGAAGGTAGGTATTTGAACTTATTTAGACGAATTTTCCCGGCTCAGTCGTTGAAGAGTTTGCTAAAGAGCCAAAACTCCGGCTGAGGCACGTACGATTCGTTTGCGAGTGATTTAATGAAAAGTGAATAAGCATTTGCGAAAACGGAGCTGTTGAGTTGACAAATTGCTTTTAATTTGAAGCATTTTAATGAGCGCTTAATCATTACTACCGGGTTGGGATTATTCGGGTTTTCCGGGAGAAATTAATTCCTCTACCAATTCGTAGATACAAATTCACACTCGAAACCTTTCAATTATCCTAGCTTGGAGACGTATGTCGGATTTTGAAATTTTCCTAGGTAACAACTGGAGCGTTCAGGTAAAATAAATTAACGATTTATGAATTGATTTTATTTCTTATGAAAAAAAAATCCTAAATGTAGTTGAGTTTAACTTTTGAAATTTTTGATAGTCTATTTGAATTCAGATATCAGCTTGTTCAAGAGCGATACCATTCGAATCATACATCCCATTTATCATAGCAATAGTTAATGGAGTCTCCTCAGAGTGAAAATTTGCATGCTGCATGAAATTATTCCATCCATACCGACTTAATCCACTTTACCCGGTTACTAATTAGCATTTCTACCATTCTTCCCGCATTTCTTATGCAACTAACCCTGCTGTTGAAAAAAAACACGAACCAAAACCCGTCCACGTGCAAATTGATCCCGACATCCACACACACCTGTCTGTCTGGTATTGCTGCGCTGATCCATCCCGGTTGCACTGTGCAAAATTACTGGGATACGAAAATGCACCTCATTCATCCTTGGTGATCCATCCGAACCAACCCACTCATCATCTGTTGAATGAACGAACGAACGATGTGCGGACCCACCCTGACCCACCATTAACAGTTTTCCGCATGGAAAGGATCCCAGGTAGAGTAACTAGAACCACTTTCCACTTTTATTAACAATTTTACATATATTTCCTTCCCTGTTTTTTGTTTCGTCATAACACCGGAAAGCTGCCACTGTTCCATTGGGACCTCTACTGGGGGTACAAAATTTCTTGTCCCCCTGGGACGGGATAGACAGGATTATTGAAACCAACTCCCCATGGGGTACTCTATAGTCCAGCGGACGTTACTCTTGTCGTGAGGCGGGTCCCAATGGAACAGTGATCTGGACAGTGACCATTTTGAAAAAAAAAAACTATTGATCTTTTTCATAAAATATTAAATTCCCCCAAAAACAATGAAGATTCAAAATCCCAGTTGATTTTCTGGTCTGGTGTCCAAAGCCGGTCGCCTTGTAAGTCACTATACCTGGCATCAGGGCCGTAGGAAGTACCGGTTCAGGGGGGGGGGGGAGTTTTGATTAACAACAAATTTTATATCAGTTTTGCTTGGAAAATCAAAAAAAATAAATCTACGAAATGAATCAAAATTTTATTTTATACCTATTTGTGGTTTGTGGTGGTTGAGTTTCCAAACTTACTCTAATTAAATATATAGTTGAAATTTTGAATCTAGAATTAATACTATAAAACTGTGATCTCCTGCAATTTGAATCCTTAATAAAATTCTCACATTGATATGTTGATCTTGACTTATAACACTTAACTTTGAGCTGAACCTGAATCTGATTTTTTCCACTTGAATACCGGACCTGAAACCTGCCTTTGAACCTGAGTTTTATAAAATAAATTTACGGTTAACTCTTTATTTGAGGAACCTGAGTTCAAAATCTGAATTCCGAATCTAATTACGAATTTTCAATCTAAGTATCAAATAATTTCTATAGACCAACAAACGAAATTTGTATCAAAACCCTCAACCAGGAATCTCTTATTTAAATTCTGAGTTTTCGTCTTTTAATATGAATCCTTTCTTCAGAAAATTCAATTTGTAAATCTAAATAAAAATTTCAAATGATGAAACTGTTTCGGGTTTTTCAATTCTGGATCACCATCATGAAACTTTCTTAAGGTTCAATTCTGCAAAAGCATAAAAAGTTGGAATGTTGTAATAGTTGATTTTTTTTCACATTCCGAAATGATGAGTTTCGAATACGGAAAATGCATCTAGTTGAGGTTTCAAATGCAAAACCAAGATTCGAATCAGGTTTGTTTCCCAATGATGATCAAAACTGGATCTTTATAACAGAAATAACTGAATAAAGAATGCGAAATCTGAAACATCAAATTTTAATGTTTATAAGTAAATTTGGATCCAAATAATGCAGAATTATTCTAACCTAAGCTAACCACATATTTCTACGCTTTAGGAGTGTATTCGGAAAAAAACAACACTTTGATTTGTGAATAACTTTTGACTGCATGAATGGAAATTGATGAAATTAGTAGTTTTTTTTACTTTAATTATTGGGCAACCCATGCGCCATCTTTAAAACATACTATGAACCACCCTTGTTCAAGTCAAGGCGATTTTTTATTAAGTTTTCTGTTTCCCGAAGCTTAACCTTCAAAATTACTAAAAAAAATCGCCCTTCTTCGGCACAAAAACAACCTATATGACTTTCTATTGGCACAAAGAATTTATAAATTGACACAAAAATCATAGGCTCGCCTCCACAAAATTAACAAAAATGATGTTGATTTTTAAGTACGAAATATTCAATTTTCCCATACAACCCTAAAAGTTCAAATTTGCTCATGTCCACGTTAGTTAAAAATTCTGCAAAAATCATGGATGAGTTTTCAACCAAAACGAAGCTTTTTAGACCCCGAGGTTTGAGAAATTTGAAAATGACCCCAAATCGACTCAGTCTACTGTCCCAATAATTTGCGAACAATTTGACCACCGTATTTTGTTTATTTTACCGGTCGGCAGCTTTTCTACCTTGTACAAATGAAATCAGGCCTGTTTATTAGTCAACTAGACGAACTAGTAAGAAAAAATCATCTTTTATTATCACTTCCTCTATTGATATTTTTGAATATCATCATTTATTCAAATTTAAGATCACTATTGGATCCTTAAGGATTTGTTGAACGAATGTCTGTGTGAACTTCGGCCAGAAAGTTTGTTTTCAGCTGTTTTCGGGTCTTCCACTAGAACTTTGTTGGATTTTTCTCGATTCTGCCCAAAAAATTTGGTCCATGAACTTCAGTATTGGGCGATATCTCAAAAACCACTTAACAGGTTGTGACCAAATTTTGTACACATATAAACTAGGGTAAAGGACCCTAAGACAACGGCTTAAGGAAGCTTTTTTCAATATTTCAATATAATTGCCTTCCACGTTGTTTTAAAACTGATGTTTAGTAATTGAACTATATTTCTTATACTGTTTTATGAAACTATGAAGGAAATAGATCAATCCATTTCGTACTTTTTAGTAAATTTATGATTTATTTTCCTCATTCAAGTTCCTTCATTGTCGTACCAGATTCCTAATTCCGTCGTACAAGGAGACCGAAATTGTCTCAATTTATTTCACCCTCTTCAGAAATTCATTTAAAATTTTGCGGTTGCGGTTCATGCAATTGGCATTAGGTTACATCGAACGGATCAACCGCACAGGATAACAGCAGAAGTTCTTTCAAGTAACCAGTCGCAATAAGCCATGAAACTAGGATAGCTTTATTGTAAACAGGTCTACCATTGCTTGGCTAATGCATCTGCAGGCAGCAACATATTATACCTTCTATTCAATTATACCGAAATTGTCTCAAACTATTCCTCCCTCATGAGGTATAGATTTGAAATTTTGCGGTTGCGGTTCATGCAAATGCTATTATTTACTTCGCACGGATCAACCGCGCAGAATAACGGCAAAGTTCGAATGAGCTCTAAGTCGCAATAAAATGGTCTTGCCAAGAAATCTCAAGGTAGCGTTATTGTTGCTAGGTAGCATTGCTTGGCTAAGACAATTGCAGGCAGCACAATATTAGACCTTACAAATTGAATCCACCCTGCAAATGTATTTTCTACCAACACACTCTCCAACGGACAGGGCTGCCATGATCCAGGATTTGTCTATAAGATAAAATTTCATAACATTCATACAGACATTTAACACAAATCACAATGCACAAATTTACACAGAAACTACCCATATTTAAAGAACATCAACATTTTTAATGGAATTATATGTTTTTCTACGTAATGAGACTGAATAGTAAGAGTTTTAAAACTTGACTCATGTTTGCTGCATATTTTATAAATTCTCAGTGAATTTTCAACAAAAGATGTTTTGTCATTTTTGACATATTACAGTTTGAATGAAAAAGTCGAAAAGGTTTATCGCTCGTCAAATAGATGAGCTGAACCAGTCTAATGCGCATTACACGCATCAACGTGGCGCTGCTTTGCGGAGAATACAGAACATTTTAATCGTGTAAAAGAACTGGAGATGTGTTCAATATATTCTCTTCAAATAGCCATGTTTTCGTTGTAGAAATTTGTTTCTGGTATCTTCAAATAATAATTGTTCATTATTCAAGTGCAAACATTGCGGAAAAGTTTGGAAAGTTCTCAAAAATGAAGGTCTGATTGGAGCTTCCAAATGCAAAATTTTGTTCTCAATTTTTTTAATACTCTTATCACGAACTGAAATTCTCTGATTTAGAATAATGACCGAATAGATATTCTAAATGTTTTTCATTTAATCATTAACCGTCGAGGAATTTTCACCTTTTGACACATGGAAAGTATTATGAAGATTTGAAACATAGAACACAAAATTAAAAAAAAAATAAACAAAATAATTAAATTCAAATTCTATAGAGATGCAGATATATGTAAGAGTTGAAGAATTCAAAACTTCAAATAAGGTTATTTTCACAACCACAATTCAGTGTCTCATATTTAAATCATAATTTCAAATCAAGTTTTGAGAAATGAAATATTAATTTAATATAAAAAATGGAGATTTAAAGTTACAATCACAGCCTGCAGAAATTCCATCAAATGTATATTTCAATTTTATATCTTTGAAACACAAAAAGCGTTTTCATGAGATGTTTATGAATGTGATTCTCATCAGATAAAAAAAAATGTTATCAAATTGTTTTTCTAAATGTGACAAAAGTTTCATTCGATGCCCCCAAAGCCAAAAGGGTAGAAATGAAAAAAAAAACAGAATAAAGATGAAATGTTTAAAATACAAAACCCGTTATCATTGAAAAAAATCAGATAAAAAATCCAAATGAGTTTAGTACCTTAAACAAAGATTGTAAGTTCTCAAAATTCAGAAAAACCATAAAACTGAACTTCAATAACTGAAGAAACAACACAAGACTTGAAAATCTCAATGAATTGAATCTGGAAAAATATAAGATGGAAAAAACAAAGAAATATTCATGTTCAGAGAATCATTCAATGATATTAGCAACCCAACTATGAGATGATAACTTGAGAATGATCATTTAAAAATGATTCAAGATACTGAAGTTAAGAAGATGGGAAAATGTTGGTTAAATCAGTTGAAAATGTTTAAATACGAATTTTAAACCTAAGACAGAAACTGGAATGGAAGTTCAATAAAGAAACTCAGTACTGTCGATTGGTGCAATTTACAGGCAGAATCACATTTGCGTTTTGTCAACATGTGTATTCTTATACATGTGGGAACCCTGGCGAAGGATATCGAAACAAAGCAGCGCCACGTTGATGCGTGTAATGCGCATTAGACTGGTTCAGCTCATCTATTTTACGAGCGATAAACCTTTTCGACTTTTTCTTCAAACTGTAATATGTCAAAAATGACAAAACATCTTTTGTTGAAAATTCACTGAGAATTTATAAAATATGCAGCAAACATGAGTCAAGTTTTAAAACTTATATGGTAGGAATCAGCATAAAAAAGGGGTTCGATTTTGTTTTATTTTGAACGACTTTATGTACAAAAAATCATATCTTCCGATTTTTATTTATCCAAACTTGTGTTGAGATCCAAACCAGAGACTCGTGAACTCTTATTTCAAAGTTTAAATTATTCATTCATCTAAATTCTCTTGTCATTTTGAGCTTCAACGGAAGTTTTTTGCATCGATTTTCCATGCATCGTCAAAATTCAATAGAAATCGAGGTTATCGGTCCAGGAATTGATTTTTTTGCCTCGAGTAGTTATTGATTCCTATTTAGAGAATTTCTGAAAACTGGAGAAGTTTACGTTTTAGTTTTCAAGGATCTCTCAGTGAACATTCTGTAGAGCAAAGCGTTTGGTCGTAAGATATTGCAGTTTGAATGAAAGAAGTTGAAAAAGTCTAATTTTCATATAATTGATGTATCTAATGTTTCAAATACTTGAAAGAGGTTTAGTGTCATCAGATAATCGAACCAAAAATAATCAAATCTTAAATATAAAACTATGAAGAAACAATGACATTGGAGTTGAACGTTAGATATGTGTAAAGTTGGAGATATTCTTGCGTGCACTCAAACGTCTATTAAATTATGCACGGTACTGGTAGTAAATAATTTGTAAAACACCAACCACTTAGCTAAAAAAGCCATCAATTCTATGTTCATTTAAAACCATGCATTATAAGCAATGCTGAATACATTCAAGTAATTTATTAATATAAAAAGACTTTTTGCACTTATCTCCCAGCGCATCTAGTTCCCAGCTTTAAAATTACTTTATTGTGTTGTGATTACTTAGAAATCAATTATGTTCATTCTCTTTGAGTCCGACTGTGATCAGCAAAAAATAGTAAAAGTGAACCGGTCTAATTCCAATTCTTGCAAAACGGTTTCCTATTCCTGTCGCAAAATTACGACGAATTATGGGAGCCGAGCGATTCGATTTCAATCGAATATTGATAAATTTATATAGTTCAGATTAGTTTGAAATCATTTTTCTAATTTTATTTCAACACTTTTCTGTTGAATTTGATGATTTTGATAGTTATATGCATTGACAGGAAGCGTTAAAATAAAGAAACACGTTGGGGGGATCACTAAGTTCGTCTTTCAATATGGCGGAGTGTGCCAATAATTAATTTCACTTCGAGATTTCAAAATCAAATATCTCAAAAAATAGTTTTAAAAGTGACAAATTTGTAATAGAAAATAAAATCACAGGCGTAAGTGTATCATGTGAAGTAGTCTATTAAAGTGGAAAGTTATTTTCCGGCTCTAAAACATGCATTCATGAATTAAGACGAATAATAGGGATACGACGGAGGAGGGTACACCTACCCTACATCATTCGGTAGCTTCACTGAAAATTTTATCAATTTTCATCCATGCATTCAAAAGTTATTAATTTATTTTCGAATGCACTCCCAATATTCAAGCCGTGAAATTTTCCCAATATCCGGGTTATTTTTCCCAATATCCGCTGATATCAAAATTATTTTTAAAAAATCATGAAGAAAAGCACTGAAAAACCTGTTTTTAATATCACAACTCATAAGTCAATTTTCAATCATATATTAAGTTTCTCAAAAATCGTTCGTGTCAATTTTTATGCAATTTGCTCAAAAAATTTGGACGCAAAATACGTAGTTATATTTCTAATGAATCAATTAAAATTTTCAATTGATTTTGCAAATAATGTGAACAAAATCGGGCAACATCTGGGTAATCTGGCAAGCTAAATCTTATCTTATTAAAAACAGTAGTAGAGTTGTAGACCTGAAATAAGATTTCGAGCTTTTGGCTTTACTTCTGAGTCGAGATTGTTCCTCTTGAATAATTTTAGTTGTTTATCAAAATTTGATGAGGAATTTGCAATTTCGAGTTTAGAGAAGAACATTTCGCTTGACTTTTTGGCTTTTAAGCTCCAAAATCCTCCTAACCCCCTCCCCATCCTCCCCGTCCCTACGGCCATGCCTGGCATGTAAATGCTCTAAAATACTTCAACAAAAGTTGAATAACAAATTTCACGATGTACTTATATTACTTTTGTTTTAATTTTTAGTGTCAAGATGGCTGAGACATGGGCGAACAAAATTTTCAAGTTTATCGAAAATACATTTAAAACGTGCCGATATTAAGCGTACCCCTTTTCTGATACCTGATACCTGATACGACCTGATATTATTACAATTTTTTTTTCACTACATGATGTTAAAGATGTTGTTCTAAGATTCTGAATGATAACAGCTATAAGACAAGCACGGGGCATTCGGTAAAGCTAAGAGAAGCTTAATATCCAATAAAAGCGAGAAAATGGCCCATTTTATCAAAATCATTATATATAGTTTCATATAGTTTTATGTTTTGAAAAATATTTATTAATATGAAGAAGCATTAAACGTAAAATAGATACTGAAGAAAAAAATTTACCGAAGTTGATCAAAAATGATGAAATAATGATACAACTTCTGTATATTTTCAGCGAAAAAATGGTTTCTAGATGATTGATTCTAACTTTTGCTTTCTACATATGTTGTGATGCAAAAACAAGTAAAACCCTAAATCCTGTATAAAATCTCTATGTTAAAAATCATTTTTATATTTGAGGTTGAGGAACCGATTAATTTTTAAACTCGGTTCACCAAAAATTTTATTTAAAACTCTTTTAATTGTTGAAAATAAGAAAAATAATTCTGTATATGCACTCAAGCAAATAGCAATCGAATTGGTTATTTTTATTTTATTTTTGGATCAATTCGTTCGTATCTTTCAAAATTATTAACTATGAAAATTTAAAATTTACATGCAACCACTAGACCGCTGCAAAAATTGACTTTTTGCTCCCATAGGTTTTTTTTATGCCTTTTGAGTCACCAAACATCAAAGAAAAATTTGAGATGATTTAGTTGATTCGCGTTTCAATTGTATATGGAAAATCGTATGGGTGAAACAAATTTTGCATAAAAATTCATTCAGAAAATTCAAATAAGCTTGAAATGTAGCTTGTCTCTAATTATTGATTTTGCCTATTCTTTAGCTTCATTTTTTTGCTAACATGAAAAGAAGCTAAGTAATTTATGGAGAAAGTCATAAACATTTCGAAATACATTTTCGTAGGTGATGGTAAGAATTAAAGAAACATGAGCTATCAAAGAACGAAAGAACATAAGCCGTAAATATCATGAATTTTTCGAAAAAGATACAACGGCTCACCGGCAGGACTTGAACCGGAGATTGCGGAGATTGCAGGTTCAAGTCCTGCCGGTGAACCGTTGTATCTTTTTCGAAAAATTCATGATATTTACGGCTTATGTTCTTTCGTTCTTTGATAGCTCATGTTTCTTTAATTCTTTCCATCACCTACGAAAATGTGATTATTTTCAGGTACAAAGATGTACCAAGCGATTTCATAACATCAGTATTGATTTCGAAATAAAAAATCTGAACCATTAGAAAAATGTACAAAAATGGCAGTGTTTGCTGTACTTTCAATAATTTCATGAAATATTTTTGCAAAGGTTATATAAATCAACAAACTCACTGGCTATGCAATGCAGTTTTTTGTGATTTTTATTTATCCTACAGTAAAATATCTTTCAATTACGCTGTCAATAACGCTAAAAGTAAAAAATTCATTTTGAAGAGATTTTTTTTTTGTGTAACATGGAGTATTTTTTCTATGGTATACAGAGTGCTTAATAAGTTCGAATGCAAATTAAAATAACGGTAATTCAAAATCAACTGGACCGGTTTTTTTAACTCAAATGGAAAGGTAATTCAACAGTAGTCAATCACACCTTTTGTTTAGGAAATTTTTACCTTAAACCAATTCTATGAACTTCAGCGGTTTCTCGAGTCCACCGTACGCAGTACGCTCCTCTATTGTTGAAATTTAGTTCCCTATAAGAATGCTGACGATTTTTTATAGAGAGTCAAAACAGGTTTGCTGTATTCGTTTATTCTCGACAACATGTATGATACAACTAACCAATCCAAGAGAGCTATATTTGAAGGGCAAGGCACTTTTCATTTTTAGCCAATATTTCCAAAAACCTGTATTATTCTGTGTAAAATGGCATATAAAAATAAACACTAAATGCTAAATTAGCCTAAAAATCCATTAATGACCAATTTAAACTTAATACTTAAGCACATATTGAATGGTTTTCATCTATTTATGATGATCAATTATTCTATGCTCCATCACGTTGATAAGCTTTTTGATGAAAATCAGCTAGCACGTAGCTACTTTTTCGACATTTCACACATAATACGAAATAAAAGATTTTATATGGGACATGTTTATGTAGGAATTCAGTTCCTTGTTTATTCTCGACATCATCAATGATCATGAGAATTTGACCATGGAAGTAGATTAGCTGACCTGTAAACTATTTATTTTGATCAATAAATTGAATTTTTTACCAGTACCAGTACTTGTGGTGGGAAAAGGCTGATAAAAAACGAACACTTAATGAAAATTCATTCTTCGACACCAGGAATAGTTTGTCTTATAATAGCACAAAACTACTCTAGAAAAAGATAGATGTATATGCAACGGCTTTATCACACGATTTGGTTAAAAAGTGTAATCGAACTTATTGCGCATCCTGTATGTCAGGTTTTTAATTTGTTAAATAAAATGTACTGGAAGAATCAAGACGAATCTTAATCATACAACTCTGTACAACTCTTGTGGTTTTTGAATAAAAATTTGGTTTTCCCATACAAATTTCCATACAAAATTAAAACTCGTTGGACAGGACTCGATGAATCGCATCCAAAATTATTATTAGTATATTCAGTAGTCGAAACAACCAAAGAAAGTCATGGAAGGGGTAAAAACTATAATTTAAAATTTCTATATAAAATTTCTCTGAGGTTAAAAGGTCTTAAATAAATATTATCATTATTATATAAAATTTGCCGTAGTCTAGTAACCAAACATTGGTTATTTTTGATTCACAAAACATATGAAATTGAATTTCTGTTAAACTCGTACATGAGCATAAGGGTGGAAGCCAAATAGATCATGTCAAATTTCGAAAACAGATCATGTAGGTAAATATTTTAGATTGACCCAAAAAACTGACCAGTGCAAAATTTCAGCTTATTTGGCTTGATAGAGGGGTGCCTGAAAACGCTCAAGGTTTCGGTTTTAAGTATTGCCTTCAAAAATCACCAAAGGGAAGACCCAAAGAAAATAGGAAAAATTCGAAATTTTACATTTTTTGCCAAATGACTCAAAAAGACATGAAACGTCGAAACTGGTGGTATCTCAAAAAAAAAATTCTCAAAAGTTGACTTTAGAATTTAAAAACTGACGTAGGGATCAAAGGACATCCCATCCGGTAAATTGAAATTGAAATTGAAATTATGATGCCAAATGACTTAAAAATACATGAAACGTCGATATCTGGTGTTATATCGAAACCAATTTATGATCAAGAATCGACTTACTCGGATTTAGCCTTTTAGCGGGAGTCTCAGAAAGTTGATTTTTGGTCATTTGGCATCAGAATAAAATGTCGATTTTTCCGATTTCCTTTTGTCTCCCCTTTGGTGATTTTCCAGGATCAAGAAACCGAAACTTTGAGCGCTTTGAGGCACCCCTTAATCATGTCTGATTGAGCTGCAATTTTGCACAGGTCAGTTTTTTTTGGAATTCTACCGACCATATACGGTTTTCAAAAATCGATCATGAAATTTATTCCATACAGCCATTGCCACCCTAATGAGCCTCGAGCATGTTTAGCATGAATCTATTAATCAAAATCCTAGACATTGTAATTTTTATGTATTTTCGATATTCAGTTAATATTTAAGGGAAATAAGCGCATGATGACCACACAAGGCAAGATGCGCCTAAAGTTTTAGCAAAACTGCGTGCATTTGAGTCTTTTTTTTTTCAAGTGCATCGTGATTTAGAGTTCATTTACTGCCGTATTAAACACTTTGACTTTCCTTTTGAAAAAATGCATGTTTTTTTAAACAATACCATGTGGTGAAAAAACATTAATTTTGATGCAACTTGAAAACAGCGCTTCAAAGAGCATGAGCAAACTGTATCTTTAGCTTTGCAACCACTCCTTTTTTAATTGCAAGCACTTATATTTTATACCAGAAGCCTTGAAAGCTGAAATGGTCACTTTTAAATAAAATAAATTAAACTTAGAACACGAATTTTGGGATCATCTTACCCTGTACGTCTGAAAACGGTTGAGTATTTTACAACTACCCAAGGTAGTTAACGTTTGAAATATGTAAAATATGAAATATGTAAATCTATATGAAATTATATTTACACTTTTGTTGGCAAACATGATGAGTACTCTTCTTGAGGGTGGATATGGATTTTGATCTGGATTAGAATGGTTATGAACTGTGTCATGATAAAGATTTAGCATAAGGTTGCAAGATTACCCGGTTTGATCCGGGTTTGTCAGAATGTTTAATACAAATTTTCGGAAAAGTCCGGTCCGGTCGGGTTGCCCAGTTTTCAATTAAAAAAAAGCCCGGATTTCGCCCGGATTTATTCACTTAATTTTCCAAATCAAACAAAAAACAAACAAATTGTGTAGTTATTTTTTGAGTCCAAACGATTTTTTAGCAAGTTTATAAAAATAGTAGAAAAGAGTTTTGGAAGCCTAAAATACGATTTAATATCTGCTGTAGATTAAATGAGCCCGGATCTTGCCCGGATTTTTGATTTAAATTTTGAAATCAAATACCCAGATTTTGCCAGGTTTATAGATAAAATAATCCGAATGTTTCCGACCCGGGTACGTGCTAAAAAAACTTCTGGCAACCTTAATTTAGCATAAGAATAAGAATTATGTGAAATCCAGGTTAGGATTAGAATCGGGAACTGGATCAGGCAGACGACCAGATACAGGAGCTGGTTTAGAATTACGGTAATGATCACGATAAAGATTTGGATCTGCATCTGGATCAGGAAAATAATCAGGTTCAAGTTCAAAAGTAATATCTGTTACAAGTTCAGTATCAGAATCGCGAGCCGAATCTATATATAGATCCGTATTAAGATTACTTTCCAACTAATGACAATAACCAGAATCAGGATCTTAGTCTTGATCTCAATAAGAGCCAGGATCCGGATCAGTGCTATGAACAAATTTCTAACCAAGGTTAGAAAAACCAAGATTTGATTCAGAAACAGAATCAGGATCGGGTATAGAATCAGGGTGAGAATCAAGTATAAAGTTTCAGGTTCAAAAAAGCTAAAAACCCTAACGTAGAGTTTTAGCTTTTCTATTTAAAATACTTTGCTAAAATCTCTTGATTTTTTAATAAGACTTAAACTTAGGTCCTCAATACCAGGGAAATACAAAATCATCAATTTAGACATAAGTGGGCCAAATCATTTTTCATATCTAAATGGTTGTCAAGCGCAAATTTTTATATTTATTTATTTTTCCCATCATTTCAATTTCTCCTGCGTCGCAATTCTCAGTTAAATAAAAAAACAGAATCAGGATGAGGTATAAGATACCAGGTTTTAGAAACAGGGTATGATTAAAAGCGGTTCGTTATCCAATACGGAAAATTTTCCATCAGAATCAAGGTTAGGTTATGAATTTAGGTAAGAAAAAGGATCATGATTAAGATCTAGACTTGGATTTTAAGCTGCATTTGGACCAGGATTATGAACAGAATCATTCCAGCATTGGATTTTGAGTTATTCTTTTTAGAATAGCTAAAATTCCCTTGAAATTTTTGTAAGTATAAATAAAACTAAAATAAAATTTTATACTGATACCCTCGGTATCAGAGAAATACAAAATCATCAATTGAGACATAAGTGAGCCAAACAATTTTCCATATCTGAATTTTGTCTGATTTTTTTTCGATATTTTACTCATTTTTTCCATACTTTCAAGATTAAAGTTTCCAGAATTTCTCTTGCACGTATCCAGGCCTCGCAATTCTTAGCGAGTTCAATAAAAAAAACCAAGCAAAAGCTAATCTAAAAAAAGATGGGAGAAAATCATTTAGAATTTAAATTTTCCATCGAAGCTTATAAGTAACGTATTGTAAGCTTCCAAATTAATGTTGATAAAAATAACTTTAAAAAATTTATTACTGCCCATAAATCAAAACTTGTCATAACCAAACAGTTTTGGGCTTATTCTACAAAATTAAGAAAACACCCTAAATGATTACAATCTGGGAAATTTTCCACAAATTCCAGGAAGTCATTTGAAGTTTCAATTAATTAGTTTTGCATGACCAGTTTAATTTGGTTGACGCTGTTCCACAATTATTTGGTTTTAGTTTTCATTATCCTTTGTGGAAGTTATTTGAAATCCTCATAGTTTTATAAGATTCTAGGAATATTCTATAAAGAAATTGTAGAAGGCCTTCTAACACTTTAAAACTGAACTGTGTTGTTAAGTATTTACCGGCATATTTCTTTGTTTTCCTGTATTTTTTTTATTATGTCCTTCATTTACTGACCAAAACTCACAATTCCGTTTTATTCTTCACCCAAATCCCGCGTTTAAATCCGACTACCTATCTAGAGCGAAACCAACTAATCAATTTTTCACACCACATCGCATTGTGTGATGGTGCTCTTTTCTCGTTTTTCCTCGGTATCTCTGGTTCTGGCTGCATATCATCGTCATGGAATGCGACGCGCTGCTGCTTCTGCTATTGGCCATCCCGGAAAACTCCACAGGGATCTCTTACCAAAGCTTTCCGGATGAATTCCGGCTACAAAACACGCGGTGGCGGCGCTTCTGGTGTAGGAAGCAATGGCGGCGGAGGAGGAGGAGGTTCGGACAAAAATAGCGTCTACAGCTCAACATCGCCGACGCCATCGTTCAGCAGCAGCGAAGGCGGAATTTATGCCGCTGCCGGTGGCATGCACTACTTCCACCATTTGCCGCCCCCGACGACGGCTCCTCCCCCGGTTCCCACGATCTACTCGACGCCACCGGTCAACAACAGCAATGGAGGGCCCAACTCTTTAGTCCTGGGCCTTCCACCAAGTTCTGCTTCCGCAATTCCTCATTCGGCGGATCATCGCATCAATTACCGCGTCAGTGCTCCACCGATGGAAAATGCCGCTGCTGCCGGATCTCCTTCCGGTGGATCGTCGATGGGAACACTGCCGAAATACGCGCAACATCGACGGGTCAAGAGTATTAGCGATATTGAAGTGGCAGCGGCTTCGTCCTCGTCATCGGCGGCCACGGCAGCCGGAAGCTAAAAACCCATTTCGAGGAAAGTTTGAGAAGAACGAAAAACCAGAAAACTACTCTATACGATAATAAGTGCACACATGTATATTGTTCCAAAAGAAAGGCGGAAGTGGGAAAAAGGGGGGAACGATGGGATTCTGGCAACTATTTTTTCGTCTCAACGCATTGCTGTAAACAATATCACACCGAAATCTAGTCAGTTTGAGAGGAGGAACAGTTTAGTAATAATATTTTGTTTAACTTCTTTCCAATCATTTGGCTGTTCTGAATTCTTTAAAAGGTATCTAAAACATAATTTCTTAAATTTTGTGTTAATTTTTTTCAGAGCCTGACATTTCGATTGAACGATTCCATAAAATGACATGAAATTCAAGATTTGAATGGTATCTTTATGTCACAATTTCAACGAACATTTGAAATCTCTGGATATTTCCACATTATAGAAGGGACTTTAACCTACCAAATCCACTTTTGAGAAAGAACCATCGAAGAGTCAGAAGCAACTTTATTTCAAAACAAGCGTTCAATATGCACGTTTTCTGTTAAAATTAAAGTTTGGACACTCATTTTCGAGCTGAAGGATTCAGAAGCGTCTGAATATTCAACGAAACTGTTTATATGATATTCCACCACATTTAGCACATTTTTCGGTTGCCTATTGCAACTGATATAAATTACACATAGGGGAGATAAGGGCATAACAAGCACCCAGGGCATAATAAGCACTCCTTTATTCTACAAAAGTACGTATTTTCTCGAACAAATTTTCATGAGGATTTGTTTCGTACTTCCTACAGTATTAATTTTTCACCAAAAAAGAAATATCCTTTTCATCTTTACAGAAATATTAAATATTTAATAACCAGCTAGGTTCTCAAGTGACGAAAAAATTATAATTTTTGAGCACCACCAAATAAGCTTTTATGACCTTTAAATCATCATATTGATCTGAAATGTACGCACTGCAACATGATTTACACATTGTTTCTCAATTTTCATCATCATAAAATTTTTGATTTTTCACTTTAATCAATTTTAAAACACGTTTTTACTTAAATTTGTTAACCTGGGGCGAACAGAGCACTATCAATCAGGGCAAGGTGAGCGTTTTTTGCCGTATAATCTTGCAGCGAATTCGACTCAATGAAGTCAACTGAATAATAGAGCTATAGCTTGACTTGTTTCATCTGTTAAATTAGCATATTAGGCTTATATTTTAGAGAGAATGAACCAAGAAGGAAAAAGAAAGACTGCTGAGACATTACATATAAAACTGAAAAAAGGAAATACAGTAAACATAAAACAAGACGCTATCGAGATCTCTAAAATATACAGCTCAATAATCAAAAAACTAAGAGCGACGCCACAGTTCACAAGAAAGAATGCGAAAACGACGACCCCAAACACGACTACAACAACCGACTGCACGACGTCACCAAGAACGCAAAGCTTTGCGTTAGAAGCGATTCAAAATCTGACTCAAAGTAAGTTAGACAGCCGTTAGGAAAGCACACGGCGAAACAATTGTAAGTGCTTCTAGTGTAGTTAAAAGTGACGGAAAATTGTGTAAAACTTTTATTCTAACAAAAATTTTTTTGTATTATATTCTATTTTTGAAATTTTATGAAATACAGTTTTTCTGAATATGGCCGAAACAAAACAGTAAGCCGAAACGTAAAGAAGTTGTTTGGATTTGACTTTATTTTCACCGAAAAATATCAACCAAAATCGATAATAACAATTAGCGGTGATCGAAAATCGTCCCCATCAAATTAGCATATTGGTAAGGTGTCGGAGAGGTAATCAGTAGACTTGAGTTCGATTCCTGTTCGAGGGGATTTTTTTTCACTACCATTCATGATTAATTTTTTTTATTGTTATATTATACGGCTAGTAGCATCATCCGTCAAACAAAACAACGGAAACATAATGTATGAGCATGTGTTAATTCTTTGAATTCTACAAACAGGCCTAGATTATTTTGCTATTGCTCTGTTTGATGAATCTACGCCTCACCGTTTAGTGCAAAATGCAGCAATCTTGATTAATAATTGAAAAAAAAATCACCTTGACCAGGAATAACACTCGAGCCTACTGATTACTTCTCCAAAACCTTACCAATAGACCAAATCGTCAGATGAAACAAATCAAGCTGTAGCTCTATTATTCAGTTGACTTCATCGAGTCGAATTCGCTGCTAGATTCCCCGGCAGAAAACGCCTATCGTGCCCCGAATAATAGTGCTTATACTGCCCCAGAGCGGTTCTCATTATGTCCCTACAGTGACTGAGCTTTCAGCAAAAAATTTAAAAATGCATTTTTAAACGTTTTTATCTACTTTTTCAAGTTTCATCCAATTAGGCAATAGACTATTTGAGTGTCTGAACACGCAACAATAATGTAATTAACATATTATAGCTATTCTCTATGGTTAAATAAGCGTTAACGTGGCCTTAAGGTGGCCATCATGCCCTTATCTCCCCTAATTGTCAATATAAACTTTTCAAAAATTAAAACCCTTGATTAAAGTTGTAAATTTTGCAAAATTATGAAAATTTCGTTAACAAAAAAGTATCTGTCCCCGCTGCCAAAATATTTTGAAATGTCTTGTAACAAAAATGGTTTTTAAAAACATCGAGACCAAGGTTTTGGTGACGATATTTTTGTTAATATGTATTTAAACCTTCATCCATCAATGAAATTTTTACCCGTAATCGTTACAGTCCCTGGAGAGTCAATTTACTACCCCTGGCTAAAACCAATGTATTTGTCTCGTTTTCCAACCGATTTTTACAAAGTTTATAGTTTTGGAGGTCTTGTAATATAATTCAAATATGTTACTCATACAATTTTCAGCTAAAGCTCATCAGTTTTCAGTGAAGTTGGAAGCTGTACTCACTTAAGGTTTTGATGATTTTCTGGTTTACGACTTCGACAATATAATGTTATTACGATGATTCATTTAATTTGGTACGTTATGTTGCTTTGGTGGTATGTTGTTCGTTGCATTATACCATTCGATTCGTACCAATTTACGATGATTGGATGAATGACAGTTCCAACCACACTTTAAACGATGTTTTTTTACCCTTTTACGACTTGACGCGATCTGATGATAAATTGGCGGTTTAAGTCACCCTTTATGCGAGGTGTGTTACGGTCTTATACGATGTTCAGAAATTTGAACATCGATTGACAACTTAAGTCACACTTTATAGGAAGTGTGTTGTACTCTTGTACGATGTGAAGTAATTTGATATTCGAATGATTGTTTAGCGACACTTTATGCGAGGTGTAATGTAGTCTTGTACGGAATGGAGCGTAAAACGATTTTGCGAACCGCTGTATGTAGCATGTTATGTGTAGTATTGTGATTCAAATACGATTCTGCAATAATGATACGCATGCAAATAAAATACTATTGAATTTCATTATTATAAACGTGTTTATTATTGAATTCAGCACACTGATATTTTTGTCCCTCATAAAAACTATAAAAAAATCAGCTTCTGAAAAAGCACCTTTTCAGTAAAAATCTCGCTCATCCGGGCGTGATCATAAGTATAACTAAACTTCTAATGCTTCGGATGAATTTAAGGTACTTGTTCTGTTCTTCGTTGCAACAATGAAGTAGAATCCCAGGAACACTCTTGAAGATTAAGCTTCTTTAGCTTTGGGTGTTTTTCACCGTCATCAATAAAACTATGGAGATTCTAGAAGTATGACTAGAGCTTAGAGTCTAGTACACGTTACTTTAGAGATAATTTAAAAACTAAACAATTTTATATTTTTGATTATACTACCTTCGTTAATCGATTTTTTTACCAAAGCTCGCCAGTTTGAACAACTCCCTTCAGAAGGTAGAAAAAGACACCCGAATTACCGGAAGTTATTCCAAAAAAAAAACTATCGCTGCGAAATGATACAAGTACGCAACTGGGGCCGAATCGTACACATTTTTTTACGTGTCACATTTCTATTTATCATATTTGGGTATAGTATTGCAGCTCTAATGTAATTATATCACTAGAATCGGTATGAATTTTCCTTTCTGATTAATACAAATTTATTGGGGAAATCATGCGTTGATATACTCAAAATCCAGGACAAAGATAAATTCAAGTGCAAGAAAATCTGAAAAATTGCAAATCGACGAAAAATTCGGAAAACGGCTACTTTTGAAAATTCGTCAAAAATTCTGTATTTTGTACATATTTTGAAAATCTAAAAATGCAAAAATGTGCCAAATTACGTCAACTTTCCAATCTTTTTTTCAAAATTTATCTGGTGTGACATTAACAGTTTTGACCGTACACTGATTGAAAAGTATGATTTTTACACCATTATTTTGCATTTCTGTGGCTATGATCTTAAAAAATTCAAAAAAAAATATTTACTAGTGCGCAACGTATAGTTTCTAACTTCAGCTTTCTTGGACACTAAGTGAAGCGTGATTTTTCAAATGTTTCGTAGACTTTAAAAAATGGAAAAATTAGCTGAAAACATATTTGAGTTGTATTAAGATGTTTCAAAAACCATAAATTTAGTAAAAATCGGTTGAGAAACAAGAGTGATATATCGATTTTTAGCGAGAAGAGTCAAATTGGCACTCAAGGTCTGATTTTTCTGGTCTTTCAGGGTGCGTCCACAAAAAAAAAGTGATGATGCAAAATTAAAGATCAAGAATTCATTGAAGATCCCTGAAGAATTTTTGATGCACCCGAATAAAGTAATAAGCCGCCAAACTTCCAATAGCGTCAAGCGGATAAGAGTTGAGCAAAAATAACTGATTTCATCTAAATAAAAATTGGCGAAAAGATTATGGCGAAAAATGTTTGACGTTTATCTTAATATCTTTGAAATCAAAGTTTTCTGTGATTTCTACAGCTTTGCTCTTGTCCATATCTAATGACATAAGTCTGCAAAATTAAAATTTTGGGTGACCAAGAATTTCAGAGCTAATTTTAACAAATTTCTGGTCATTTTTATCCTACAACTTAAGTTTCTAAGTTCTATTGGTAGATTATTAAGTTGTTTTGAAAAAATACTATGTTGCTTGACGTTTCTATCCATAATATCATCCTTTTGATGGCAGCGCTCTTTGATTGTGGTTTTGGTTTTGGCGCTATGGCGATTTGCAGCAAAACTTTTTGACATGCAGCGCCAACATGACAATGAATATGAATTGTTATAAAAATTATTTTTTTTGCAGAAACTGTATCATTTTGGAAAATAACAAAGGCTGGATCTGGTAGGAAAATCTTCAATATACTAGATCCAATGATTTTTGCATAAGCTTCACTATGCAATTATTATTTTTCATGTGTTTTTGACAAAAACTTATTTTGAAATTGTAAGATTGAATCTATTTAAAATTTTTGTAAAATAAATCTGCTTGGTGGATGTACGAATCTACGCTGGTTTATCAGGTTGAGCTTGAACTTGTAAATATCCTCTTGAATTTCGCAATTTTTGAAAACAGAACTATTTAAGGAAAAAAACTTCAAATTTATGGAAAACATACATGAAGAATCAGTTTAGTATATTTTGAAATGGAAATTTGTTTCCAAGCAAGGTAATTAGTGAAATTGTAAATGGTAGTGTGAAAGTGGAAACTTGGTTGAATTTCTTCATCCTCGTCAATTGCTCCAGATTCCACTTTTTTTGGGGAAGAATCACAGTTTGCAGCACTCTTTAGAGCTTGTGTTATGAATGCTTATTAAAATGGCTGAAGAGTTATACTCAAATAATACTAAAATGGCTGAATATTTGAAAAGTGGTGATTCAGAAAAACGTTAATTATTTGATAATTGATTCTTCATTTGATTAGCTGTAGCTAAACTGTAGGAACAAAATAATTTTAATCTTTAAAATTTTCACTTCAATCTGCTGGGCGACAGTCGTTACTTAGTAGTTATAGGCAGAGAGTTCATTTAACACCAATCTCGATATTATGAATCTGATGAGCCTCCAAGGAATAGTAGAGTCGATAATGTCCAGCCGCTGGAGCTGGAAATTCAGGTGATCTGAAATGATGAAATAGGCTTAACTAAGGTGTTAATTTACTTTTTCAGAAAAAATAACGGCATGATTCTCCTAAAAGAATAAATAATATCAGTCGGTATATTTTTTTTTTTTTTTCATAAAACATTCATTTTATAAGGCAAATAGCAAAATTATGGTGGAAAATGTTCTTAGTTACTAACTTTTGTCACTGAATGTAGATAATTTTTTTTTTTTAAACTTGTTCTTGAAAACATTATGAGTTGACATATGTAGCTTTGAAAATGTGGTAAAATGAACTTCAATTTTTTTTTTGCAATTTCTTCATTGTGAAACGTTTAAAAATGGTGAAAAAAATCTTTTTGTCACATTTTGTTAAATTTTTCAACTGAACTTCAATAACTCAAAAAACACTGTTCAAAACAAAAATTCAGCTTTCTCATAGTTTCCTCAGTTTTCATTGATTTTTTTTTCATTCATTGATGCTTGAAATTCAATGCGTTTTCTATAAACAGACAAATGTTTTCTATTGTCACTTCTTCAAAATAAAAAAGTTTAATAACCCTCTGATATTTTTTTTGTGAATGATAATAAAATAAATACCTAATTAAAGGTAATTATAAAATGTGGAAGGACTTTAATGTGGAAAAATATCAGGTCTTCTATCTTTTTGTATATCTTTTCATTCACAGCTGTTCTATTAAACATTCTGAAAGTAACAAGTTCTTAATGAAAAATAATCCAATTTTGTTCTCTTATTTATGTATTTTTTTTTCAATTTATGCTGTAATGTATCGTATTTTGTAAAATAAAGGTCGACGCAAACTGTTCCTCTGAAACAAAATAGGTTTTATCCCAGAACCAGAAACAATCACAAACGATTCACAGAGAAGACCAAACACAGATTGCTGCTACTCGAAGTCATAAGAATAAAGAAAAGCAAACAGAACAGATTTACATATCGATAAAATCCAATAAACAAGAATCATTCATAATCCATATTTTAACCAGAGTTTAGCTACCATTTACAGGCAGAGCAAATGCAAGGAAAATAACAACAAAAAATTATGATTATTATTTGAGCCACACCAAAGACACAATATTTACTACCAACTGAAGCTCTCGAATCGCAACCAAGCTGTTACCAATCGACATTCCTCGATGCTAGGCATAAACAATTTCAGAATTTTTCTTTCGTCGCAACAATCAATCGATAAGAACAAAAAAGACTAAAGCTTGTTGAAAGTTGCTTAATGGGGTGTTCTTTTCGTTTCGGGGATGATTTTCACTCCACTGATTTCGAAAAAAATTGATCTGTTTTAGCTCTCATCCCCAGGTGGCAAACTAAGAAAGAAATTCGACAAACTGTTGATCGGCAAATATTAAAGTGGAATAACAAAACTTGATGCAGCTAATTAAAACCTAAAAGCAGGCTAACAACTATTTATCGGATCTACTACTTGAGATCTACATGCTAGTGGAATTTAACTGATATTAAATAATCAAAAAAAAACAAAGAAAAGACAAAATGGATTAAACACTATTTTCATAAACTTTCTTCTATATAGGTAAAAGGCTCAACTCGATAAAGGTATAGAACGAACCAAGTAAAATGACTTATATGCATATAAAGTTAGAAATATATAAAAAAAAAAAAACAAACAACATTCCAAATATGAATCCAAATCGTTGATACCCAAAGAGCATGAAAAAAACCAAGCTTGATATGATAAGATAAAATAATTTATAATGTTTAGCGTAATTTATTCTATATCTATAGAGTGTTAGCATGAACCCATATTGATGAGTGTTGATACTGGATTATCGATTAATGAAAAGAAAGAAGAAAAAAAAGTCATACGAGTATCTCCTTGAACTGCAAAAACCTAATAAAATATTTATATGTAATCGAAATCTGAACCTGTTGTGTTAATCAAAAGAATTGAGAAATCAATAGAATAATGGTTATTTGAGTAAATCCGTTAAATGTTTGTCTAGTTTATGTTAAGCTAGAGTTTGGAATAAACAAAATGAATGAATTCTGATTTTATGAAAACGGTTTAAACTAAAATATTATAAATGCTTTATTTTGAAATGTAGTCATTCAATACTTCACTAAATACCAGCAGTGATGTCAATTGAATTGATTGTTTTCAACGCCAAAAGACATACCCCTATTCAACAGTTTATAACTTTTTTTCCTATTAAGATAGGAGGATACGGTCTTCGACCGAGTTGTTTAGTGTAAAATTCTCTTCAAAATATTAGGAAGTTCGGTTCCACAGAAGAAATAAAAATGACGTTGGTTTTTCAGAACAAAATATTCAATGTTCCCTGACAAACCTAACGTTCCTTAAAAATTCTACAAAAAAACACTAATGAGTTTTGAACCAAAAAGAAATTTTTAAGACCCCAGTAGACTCAGTCTATTGTCACATGGATTTGTGCTCGACCAGAAATCGAACTCGAGTCCTCGGAGTTACCTTTCTGAAAACTTAGGCCATCCACTAGAAGTTGACTTCATTGTGTAGAACTCGCTGCCATATCCTACGGCAGAAAATGCTCATCGTGCCCCGATCATTGGTGCTCTGTATCGCCGCTGCCCAACCACGCCTTTGTTGGAAAGGCCCCCAACCCCGGGTTCTTTTTGAAATACACATAAAACCGCAGAGAATAGTTGGTTTTATAATTTTGTTTCACCTAAATGATAAAAAATATGTTAATCTATCAATCCTTGTTACTGAAAACTGTTTGACTTGCAGTTGTCGAAAGTAACAGCTAAGGGAAACTAAAAAACATGAGAAAACTGTAAATGGACCTATTTTTCGAAAAATGAATAATAGGATAGCCTCAGAAATCCTTGATCAATGTGTTTTTCGATCTAAAAAATTATTGGTAGATAGGTCGAAGAGTTAAAACACCATTCTGGATTGACTTTTTGAGAAAAAAAAATCTTTAGTTAGAAAGGGGGATGAAACATAAACTCCGTCTAAAGGCGGGGTTGGGACATTGGGACGACAATTTTCTTTTCATACAAGTTGAAACATCTCAGTTAATTTTGAGCGAAATTAAACCAATGCTACATAAAAATATAGCTATGGATCAGTGTTAATATGTTTCAAAATTTAGGAAGAACTGGTTGAAGTGTGTAAAAACAATAACCGAAAAAGTACTTAAAGTCAAATTCCTTAGCCCATGTGGTTATGAAATTTTTGAAAAAAAAAATTTCTCATCTATGAAGGTTTTCGTAAGACAAAAGTTGTTTGTAATCATTAAACTGAGCTCCTGTGAATTTTTCAGCGAAAAAAAAATTTATGTTCTAGAGCATGGGTAGCCAACATTTTCAACAGGCGGGCCAAATTTTAGAAATGCGATTCGCTGGCGGGCCAAAAAAAACAATTGTTCTGCAGTATTAAAAAAACAGATTTTTGAAAGCGCTATAAAAAAAACTTGCCTAGGTCACAGTAAAGTAAAGTAAAGACTAAGCTTTCCAGATTGCCCGGTTTGATCCGGGTTTGATCCGGGTTTGCCCGGATATTCAATACAAAATTTAGGAAAATTCCGGTCTCGCTTGGTTACCCGGCTTTTATCGAAAAATGCTTGGATTTATTCATCTTTTTTGCCAAATCGAACTAAAAAATATCATGAAAGGTTTTGTGGAAGCCTAAAATAGATTTTTTTTTTTATTGATTTGCTTTTCATATTGCCTAGAGGCTTGGCCGACAATTTAAAAATCAAATGCTCGGATTTTGCCAAGTTTTAGATGAAAATAGTACGGATTTTTCCGGCCCGGATACGTGCTGAAAAAAAATTCTTTAGTATACTTTATACAACTCAAGTATAGATTCATCTTAGTAAGTCGTTTTAATTACTTTCATATTTTTACAAATTTTGCTCCATTTGAAAAATAGTATAAATATCACGCAATACGAAATGAATTATCCCTCTTCATCGGTTTATTCATCCCAGAAATGTCTAATGGCGTAACTACAATCGAATTAAAGTCAATTTTATGGTCTACAAAAAAAAATGAACGCCCATTTTCCAAAGTTTTGAAGTTCACCGTTCTCCTTAGAAAAATTTGATAGACAAATGAAAAACGCAGAATGATATTGTTGAAAAAAGCAACGTTTACAAGCTTTTGAGGTTTAAAAGAAAAATTTTATCAACGAACTCTATAGACTATAGTTAAATCTTAAATATATATATTTTTCAAAGTACGGACCTCAACCTCAACTAAATCCAACTCTTTATAAATTTTCCAATGTCTCGATTGAAAATTTGATTAGGAAAGCCTTCTATGAACAGAATGGATACGAATTTGAGTCTGTTTTAATTAGGCTGGAAAAAAACATCAATTTCTTCTTTTGTCACCCCTCCCCCCCCCCCCCCCCTAATTAGGCTGGAAAAAACATCAGTTTCTTCTTTTGTCACCCCCCAACATTTCAAGTTTTAAAAACTGTACTGCGTCTATCTGAACTTTCGATAAAAAAATGAAATATTTGAATTCAGTACAAAAAGATTTAGCTTCAACAATGTTTCATTGGTATGAAAATACTAATTTCTTTTATTTGTAAGATACCGTTTGCGAGTTTTAAAGATGGAATTTCATTTTATTCAGAATGTTTATCTACAATTGTGTTAACAGATTATCACCGCTGGTTTTATGATTTAATTGAATGATTAATGGCATTTCGGTGAACTATACATACAAAAACACGTGCTTCGATCCATCCATGTATCATTGTATAGATCAAGCAAAGTCAGCCTATCGACTTTGCTTCTTCTAGACAATAATACGGTGTGGGACAAATAGTCTTGTGCGGCAAGAAGTTTTCTCAAATCACGCTCTTGGCTTATTTTCAACACCTTTCATGCTTCCTAATCTAATCTATCCGTCTATAATTTTCATTACTTTAATTTGATATTCTTCCTATTAGAATGTATAGTTCACCGAAATGCCATTAATCATTCAATTAAATCATTTTATCTACAATTTTATTTCAGTTTTCAATAAGAAATGTTTATCTCTGATTTCTGATTTCAGATTTTAAATTTGGACTCATAATTTTGTACAAACTGTTAATCAGAATATGAGTTCATGTATTTCATTTAATAATTTATCAATTTGTGAAGTCTTCTTTTTCTTTCCTAAACTTTGAAACTCCATCAATCTTAATTTTTAGAACAAATAGTTTAGTGTGTTTTAAATAAAACTTTGCGTTTTATTTTCATTAATTTCGTTTTATTTTCTTCGCTTGATAACTTATTCTGATTCAAAAAGCTAAATTATGTTTTTAAATTACCTGTTTTATCAATTTGTCAACTCGAATGTGAAACACATTTGATATTTTAATGCAGATTTGTTCTTTAAAACGTTAAGTTTGCGTTCTTCTAATGCACAAGGTCATTATTCACTGTTTTACTAGATATTACATACATTGATTGTGTGCATTGCGTTTTAAATTCATTTTTTCATATTCAATCATACTCTTAATTAATTTTAAACTCGTACTTTATGTCCTAATATTTTTAATGATTTTTGTACTAATTTTAAATTCTCAATAACATCGATCTTAAATTTTAAACTGTTCGTACAAATCATTATTATCCATCATTTTATATGGATTCTTAAAATAAATTTTAAATCGAATTCGGTTATGGTTCTGAGGATTTTTACTACGAATTTAAGAGCTGATTCTTCCAAGCCCTTTTAAGTTTTCTTGATCCAAAATTGTTATGAGTATGTTTATAATAAAAATTATATTCTAAATTATGAGTTTGTATAATACCTCTTCGGAGGAACGGAGGAAGATGCACTGTTTTATGTTTTAACAAAAAAAAATTCTCTCATGAAAACTTAAATGATTAAGAAATAGTTACTAGAACTCAGGTAAACGAGTCTAGAGTACTTAACTTATGCTACAGCATCTCGTTTTTTTTCATAACTTTTCAGCACTTAAAAATTCTAATCCAATAAAATGTAATGAATTTTATAGAATAAAAAAGACAGTTAACGAAAATAAAGCCACCAGTAAATTTAAATAAATCATGCAAATCATATCACAAAGCAAAAGTTAACTAAAAAATTTCAAATTTTTTTTTCAAGGATTGGCTTAATGCTCTAAACCACGTTTTCAAAAAGTATGCGACACTCCATTGCTGGACTGGAAGCGTCTGCACTAATCCAAACGCTAGCGCCACCTGTTAACCACTAGGAAAAGCAGTTGCGTGTTTGTATAACAGTTTTAAAACACTGAAAGCATTCACCGGCGGGAAAAATAATTGCATGAACACTTTTTTCTAAAATGAATTTTAGGGTTGGTCAGACTCGGACAGAAAGGTTAAATGAATAGATGTAATTTTTTATTTAAATAATAGAAACGTTTGTTTCCTTATTCGATTTTTCATTCACATGCACATGTATACATAATATGCAAAGCACAACAATAAAGCAAGCGTTTGCATTACATATAAGGGGCCATTCAAGTTTTACGTAACGCGTTAAAGGGTGGGAGGAGGTATAACAGCTTATAACGCTTTGTAGATTTTGGATAGAAAATCTGATTTAAAAAAAGGGTTGGGGTCGTGAAAATTATTAAAAAATTGTGATACTTAATATTTGAACGGCTCCTTGCAATAATGATAATAATAATATTTAAAGTTCTTTTAACGTTGGAAGGGGTTCCTTACAAGATGCATGAATTTTTTATTTGGCATCAAATTTTATTAAATAGGAAATCAGGGTTTTAGATTAAATTTTTGGTGTGTTTTACGAAAATGTAATAAGTTGTTTGCATCCATTGTGTATTTGCTGTTGTTTACAATGGGCGGTAAGATCGAAAAGTTGGGTGAAGTTTAAGCTGCATCCCACTTGCACTTATGTAAAACCATCACCCAAATTCGGCAGCGCTTCCATCGCCTATTTGCAAGAAAGAAAAAAAATTCCATAGGATGATTTCCATTTGAAGGGCACCCTTCGCACGCTACTGCTCTACCCCAAAATACGACATTCATCGACTGAACACAAAAAAAACCGTTCGTTCAGTCTTCATTCATCTGTGCTGCCGTTCGGTTGTGTTTAGCGTTTTGCTCGCGGTCCAGAGGCTGGCACAAAAGTTAGAAGAAAGAAAAGTGAGGACAAGAGTCTCCAAAGGAAAGACATCCGTTCAGATCGCGTGATTTCTTTTCGCAAAATTTACGCGATTATTCGTCGTGAAGATTATTTGGTCGCTTGTGTGTATGTGATAGTGCCAAGAATTTATCTGAACTCGGTTGGAAAGTGCATGTGCCGATTTTCGGTTCAAATATCTTTGATGCAGATATTTTTTGTGTGACCGAGAAAAGCTTATTTTTAGAGCTGTTGGCGGCGTGAATCGTTGCCGCGATTATTTCGTATCTTGGGTGCAATTGAGGCTTTTGGCGAGGAAGATTCGCACTGCGATAATTGTGTAATATTTCGTGTGTATCGGGGAGATAAGATAGTAGCTAGTTGTAGGTACCCAAGTGGTGCGATCGAATTGTTTTAATTCGGCAAAAATAGCTTCGAAAGGCAATTTCTTTTCGGGGAAGTTGACAGCGTGGAAGTTTCAGAAGAAAGCTCAAAGAAAGAATCTATTCATAGCCGTCGTATCGAATCGAAGCGAAAAGAGAAACGGCAAAAATCGTACGAGCATTTCGCCACATAAACACTTTAGCCCTGTGGTCCGGTCCCTCTTACCGTCTCGTTTGTCCGCATGGTGAATTACCTTGCTCGGAACCGGGAGTAAAAGAGAAGCAATAAACGAAAACAGAAATTCACTTGTTTGACGTTCCTTTTGTTTATTATACCGTCATAATCCGCAACCCGCACCACAGAAACGTGAATGCCTTCCTCGCAAGGTTACCAAAAGGTAGCATCCGAACCGGTTGATCCGGAGCCTACCAGCCGAGCATTATTGGCCAGCTCAGATTCGACGGCACTTCTCGGAGAAGACATGGCCCCGGCACAGAGCATCACATCCGCCGGCTCGGTGACGGTGAATCCGGCGGGGAAAATACCGGCCACCAATTCGCAACAGAGGCTAATGCCGGCCGATTCCGATAGTGTATCCTCTTCGATGGACGATGCCGATCCGGAAGCCCCGCCGGGAAGGGCCGGAACTGGCATCGGTGGTTCCTCCTCGGTCGAAACCGTCACCAGCGGAAGCAGTAGTGGGGCGCTCAGTTCCGTTTCCGGTTCGGCCTGGTTTACGGTGGGGGTGCTGTGCTTCGTCAATCTCATCAACTACATGGATCGGTTTACGATTGCTGGTAAGTTCACTTTTGTTTTTTAAAAGTAGGTGAATTTACTTTTATCTTGTATGACTCGGAAGAACAGTGTTGTTTGTTCATCGTATGATTATGGTTCCATACAGAAAATACCACTTGTTGAGTCTGGTGTAAATATGATGGCAACGGTCTGTGAGTCACGCACCGGGCATAAATGGATTTGTGTTTTGATTAGGCGGCCAGTGGCGTATTTTGTCCCGATATGAATCAAAAGCGGTACTGGTTTGCTACTTAAAGCTTTTTATGAACTTTTTCTATTAACTATCATGTATTTTCATATTTCGGTATCGATTTTTGAATACGGCGAATGCGCCAAGACCTTTGTTTTGAAAAAAAAAACGCATTCCAAGTTTCAGAAAATAAAATCAATTTCCTATTTAGCTGCGTACAATCATTTTCCTAAATAAGTCGCTAAAACGCTTTCAAATTGATTTAATTTCATCACCCGATCGATCAATATAGCTTTTCCGTACTAATTACTTCAAAAAATTAATTAATATAATTGTGGGCCCTTTTACCACAGACTGGTGCTCTCATTTTGTTTATTCGCCAAATTGGAGCGCCCTTTTGAATTGCAGAATGACTGTTCGCCTTTTGGATCACTCATTAAATAAGCAATATTCAAACAAATTTCGGCTTGAAAGCGGGTCCAAATGATCACATTAACTTAACACATTAGCACATTCAACGATCTTATAAATGCTGATTTGTGCTTCTCTTCGTCCTTGGAAAACATAATTTCAAAAACTTCAATGCCCTTTTTCCATCTCGAAATAACTATTGGCCCTTTTGTTCGCGACGAAATTTTGAGGGGAAATGGGCGAATGAACTGTGGGATTACACACTCATAAAAAAAGCTATTCGCCTTATTTAAAAAATTAAATTTAACTTCACTAAAATAAGAAAAATTAAAAGGAGATAATATTTTCGGATGTAAAATAAAGAGTTTAACGCATTCATGTGATTATCTCGATTTGTTTACAGTTGGCGCATTCGCCGTATTCAAAGTTCGATACCGATTTCTTCAAAATCATCATTTGAAAGACGCCAATAATAAAGATTAAAGCAACTCTAATAATAAAAAAAAACTATGTTGAAATTGTCATTAATTTTGTCTGAATTTTGGAATAAGCTACTCCATAAAACCTTGATTTTTCCCTCCTTTTGTTTTTTTTTATTATAGGGTTAAAAAATCCAAAAGCCGTCCAAAAGTTCAAATACAAGCCACTCTAGTGCACATGCAATTAACAACAAAAACACCCACTGGACGTTTCTGTTTTGGGCGATACCTAATGCTGTTGTTTGTAAATAAGAAAATAATAGCCTTCAAAGAACTATGAGTAATTCAGCTGTTTCAACGTTTATTTACTAACTTGACTTAACCCAAACAGAACGGAACATAACAGATTCGTTATAAAGGTGTGTCATCATCGACAGATGGTGAGTGACTTAAGCAAATGTTATGCCAGATGATAGTGAACTAAATTATAGTACATATCAATAAGCAAAAATTTGGTTGAGTATAAACGTATAAGTATAAACGATCAACCTCGTAATAAATACATTAAGGACCGCATAGAAATTTGTGCCGTGAAACACCAATATTCGGCATTGTATAGCTCAGAAACCACTAGGCCAAATTTAGTATCTTGAGTTGGCAAAAGTGTTGGGTTTAATTTTGTAGAAAAAAGTTTTGTAACATTTGAGTTATGCTTAAGAGTGCGTCATTCCAAAAAACCAGAATTCTCGTTTTTGGTGCCCAATGTGTAAGTAATCAGTTAATGTTCTGTTTAGTTTCCAAGATGCTTAGTTTGTTTTTGCTGCATTCAGCTACAAATTGAAACACGTGAGAATGACGAACACAGTGAGCAAGCAATTTGGAACAACGAAAAAAAAAATTAACCTTCAGTAGCGAAAAATCACTCAGCAGCCACCATGCGCGTCTAGAAAATCCAAACACGGTTCTGGCTTTTGGTGTGCGAGCTCGCGCAGAATGCTGCCCATCTCACTAATGAACAGCATAAATGTGTTACCAAACTACCAAACTGTTAAAACGCGGCAAGGTTTTAAGGTATTGCCCCAACGCGGTGGTGGAGTCTTCTTTTCTTCGGCGGTTCGATTTTAAGCCAACAAAATTGCTTTGCCGCAAACAAAACGACTTAGCCCAGACTTAATAAATTTGTTTAGGCTTACCAAAGCTCGATTGCTGCACCGGGTAGAATTGGGCAATCATTATCCGTTAGTCGATTAATCGAATTGTAGACTTTTGTCTGGGAGAACACGGCTTCATTAAACAGGTGATAATTTGCTCATAAGTCTACAATAAATAATTGCTGCACCCTGATCTTCCTGTTTTCTTGTACTTCATTTAACCAAATATAAAATTTTTATAAAAAATATGTCAATTACAGATTATATTAAACTAATTTTCTCAATATACTAACTTCGATATCCTTTTATACAACTTCAATGTGCGAATCTTTGCGAGAAAATGTTGAAATAAAAAGATGAATTTCCTTATTCAGGATTATCTGAGAGTTTAAAAACTATAGAATAGAATGGAAAAAAATCTTTGAGTCACTATTTTTCCTGAGCTTCCTCCTCAGAACAGCGCAAAGCAACAAATTTTTAATGGTTCTCATTTTGCAAAATATACGTTTTTTTTTTAAGAAGAAAACATTTGAGATAGGTAAGTGTTTGATTTGTTATGAATTAAAAAATGATTGTGAAACTCTGATACTTTATTATTGTTCCGAAATATTTTACTGAATCGTGATTCGGAAATATCGTATTTCAATTCAGAAATACAATTCTTATTGTTTTTTCTGGTTTCGATAGGGCTTTTGCTACACCTAGACTTGTTCACTTTTCGATTTTTTTCGCAGATCAAAGCCGGACTCATATGGGTTGTTCCTCATGCATTTTCAAGTATTTCTGCCAAATTTGAGATCATTTGAACTAAACTCTGTTCTGCGCAATGAGTTTTTGTGAAAAAAGACCATTTTTCTTGAAAATATTCTCATGAGAGTTCTAGCAAGCCACTGTTAATATTAAACGATAATTTTATGATGCATGGTGGTTGATATTATAACCATTTTTATGAATCTGTTCTAGATAATCGTTCAAAACAAACCGAAAAAATTTAAAAATCATAAACTACCAATTTGTACAAAAATTTTACTTACAAGTTGAAAGCTAAAAATCTGTAGTAAATCAGAAAAAAATATGTTCCACAAAAACTTTTTTTATTAAGAAAGCCCTTTTTATTACCTTTCTATTGATGTAATAAATATACAAATTGGTTGTAAAGCGGTCAAGTTATTTAAAGATGTTTGCAACAAATTTGATTGGATAAAATATTTTTCATTCAAGTTTGCTCCACACCAACTTGTGCACAAGAAAGGATATTTTATTCAATCAAGTACCCCATGACGGGGCCAGGAGTTAAAAAAAGCGCGCGCTTTGATCAAGTTGTAAGCAAGTCCTCTGATGCTAAAAATGTAATTATCGCAAGAATAGGAGCAAAGTTATTCAAATATTCATGCATCAGTTTTTAAACCATAGTTGTGTTCCTATTCAAGTTTTAGCTTCATGCAACATGAAAAACGTGGCATCAAGAGGACTTGCTTACAACTTGATCAAAGCGCGCGCTTTTTTTAACTCCTGGCCCCGTCATGGGGTACTTGATTGAATAAAATATCCTTTCTTGTGCACAAGTTGGTGTGGAGCAAACTTGAATGAAAAATATTTTATCCAATCAAATTTGTTGCAAACATCTTTAAATAACTTGACCGCTATACAACCAATTTGTATATTTATTACATCAATAGAAAGGTAATAAAAAGGGCTTAAGGGCTTAAGGGCTTAAGGCTAAACAGAATAAAAATCTTCGGACAAAACCATGCACAAGTATAAGAATGTCTTCGGACGAATCTAGAAAATTATAAATTCTGATGAGTATAACAGAATAACATGAAGGCTTCAGCCAAAAGACCAGAAAAATTGTTAACTCTCTCGGATTACAAACACAAGAAAATCACAATCATGATAATGATCTCGAAGGACACAAATTGTAAACTCCACGGAGTAATCAGAAGAAGGTAGGGCATATAGCCAAATAGACTACAAAAATAAAAGCTACCGATAAAGTAGACTCGAATTCTAAAAATAGATTGATCACAAACAATAGGGCTTTTGCTACACACACATACAAGAGGTCTGTTGGGCACACATCAGAGATTTTTATATGCGAAAGGAGCTAAATTCAACTGAAATAATGGTTTTCCCTTAAATGAATGTTCAATTTCTCTCAAACACATTCATAAGGTGGACTTCGAATCATTTGCTAGCAAGTGGAAACAATTTTGTGAATATTTTATTGGATATCTGTGTGGAACCAAGCAAAACAAAATGAAAAAAAACAAGCCAGCCATCATTGTAAAGCATATTAAAAGGTTCCCCCAGATCCTTTGATAACGTATTCGGGTCTAAATTATAAAATTTTGAACCAGGAAGATGAAGTTAAAAGTTTTCGTCATTAAATTGTTTTGAAAACTTCAGCAATATTTGTCCTACTTCCACTAGAAACGCTCGTACCCTGTACAAAATCTCAATTTTTTTCAAAGAACCTCACTCGAAATCAGACAAAAATCACAAAAAAGCAAATAAAAAAGTTCTAGCTTTTGAAAAATGTGTCGTACACAAGAGTTTTTTCAATAGTTTGTATAAATCCTTCGAAAAATATCTTTCTTTCGTTGATTTGTATTCATTTCACATGGGGCTGTCACATTTGTTTGCCCAACGGCTTACTTATACTAATGTACTGTGCAAAAGCCCTATACCAGAATACAATACCATGGAAATATAGAACAGATACAGAGGCAAGTTGGATCTCATTGGTCTTACACGGAAAATAATAAAAAGGTAAAATTTACCGAGATAGCAAGGTGAACGCTCGTGAAAGCCAAAAGGTAACTTCTACCTTTTCGAGGTGAAACCCACCTCACAGCGCGGTAAAATTTACCTGAATCGAGGTTGGAAAAAAGGTACAATTCACCAAGAAAAAAGGTGAATCCAAAAAAGGTAAATCTTACCTCGTAGCGAGGTGAAGTTCACCTGGGTTGAGCTAAATAAATCGGTACAATTCATCTCGAAAAAAGTAACTATTTGCCAAACCCGTTTATTGAGGTTAAGCTGTTTTGTCGTTTTGCTTCGTGTCCAATATGTGAAAATCGGAACAAAAGGGTAAGTATTTTCTTAGATATCATTTAGTTGTGATGGTTCTCGTTGAAAACTTTGCTTTTGTTTCAGACTGGCCCACAGAACGAAGAAGGACATGAATGTGTTAACGCAATGCAGAAGGATTCAGCGGCCATGGTGGCTCGGGAGAACGCGAAAGCCGAATTTTCACGAGCCTGGCAAAGAAAGGACTTGCCTCAACAATTTTTTAAAAACGGGGATACATTCCAAATATTAATATAAGATGAAAGTCCCAATTTATTTAAAATAAATATCAAATTTTGAATGAGTTTTGTTTTATTTTTTATTGAGGAAACCAGTCAAATGAACTGGCATTTACCTTTTAAATCAGTGAATGGGAAAACGGTATTGTTTACTGTTTTGCTAGGTGAATGCGAAGAAGGTTAAATTTACCTTTCTGCCAGGTGAATTCAAAAAAGGTAGAATTTACCTTTTCGCTAGGTGAATGAAAAAAGGTAAAATTTATCTCGAAAGAAGGGTGGAAAAAATCACCTCGCAAAAAGGTAAAATTTACCTTTTTTTTATTTTCCGTATAGGCATAGTCGTGTAATATATGCGCATACAAATAAAAAAATACAGTAAGTTTTTTTTACGCGGTAATAAGTACCGCGTAAAAAAACTGCGTCAATTCCCAAAAAACGCGTAAAAAACCTGAAGCTGGGGCAGGGAGGACCTGAAATGAATGACATGATAATGACTTTGAGACCTGAGACCTGAAACCTGAGACCTGAGACAAAAGACGGAAGACTTGAGATTTGAGACCTGAAACCTGAGATATGATACCAGAAACAGAGACAAAAGACATAAGATTTGAAACTTGAGACCTGAGACTGAATATCTGAGACCTGACACCTGATACCTGAGACAAGAGACAAGAGACATGAGACCTGAGTCATGAGACCTGAGACATGAAACCTGAGAGACATGAGACATTAGACATGAGACCTGAGACCTTTCATTTTAATGTTTTTGAATTTTCTATTGAAAGCACTTTTAACAGAAAATAATATACGCAAACGGAAAAAAATAGAAAAAATGGTTTCGCTTTTTCTATGTTATACACATATCTATCTGTTTATAATTTGTAACTTTTTGAAACAAAATCAAGAATCGAATTTCTTAAACAATAAATAAAGGTCACAATGTCGCAAAGAAAGATAAGAAAATAAGAATGCAAATGGAAGTCATGCGCTTCGAAAGTGCCTACTAGAAAACTGACAATTCCAAAGGAAAAAAATTTATTTATTTATTTAAATAGTATTCCGTCTCACGACATAACTTGACGAACATAATTCCTAAAATTCACTCGGTTCATAGCAACCGTTCTCCAATTTCTCGGGCACCCCACGTTCGCCAGATCACGCTCCACTTGGTCTAACCACCTCGCTCGTTGCGCCCCCGCTCGTCTTGTTCCTACCGGATTCATAGCGAACACCTGTTTTGCAGGACAGTCGTCCGGCATTCTCGCAACATGTCCCGCCTAGCGTATCCGGCCAGCCTTAACCACCTTCTGGATACTGGGTTCGCCGTAGAGTCGCGCGAGCTCGTGGTTCATCCTTCGCCTCCACACTCCGTTCTCCTGTACGCCGCCAAAGATGGTTCTTAACACTCGTCGCTCGAATACTCCGAGTGTACGCAGGTCCTCCTCGAGCAATATCCATGTCTCGTGCCCGTAGAGAATAAGCGTCATATACAGGTTACACTTCGTGCGAGGGCTAAGTCTTCTCGACCGCAGTTGCTTGTGGAGTCCATAGTAGGCACGACTTCCGCTGATAATTCGCTTCCGGATCTCACGGCTGGTGTCATTGTCTGTGGTCACCAGTGAGCCGAGATAGACAAAGTCTTCGACTATCTCCAGCTCGTCGCCGTCGATCGTGACCGTGTTATTACTGGACAAGCGGGTTCGGTCGGTCTCGGATCCGCAGGCCAGCATGTACTTCGTCTTGGACGTATTAATCATCAACCCAATCCTTCCTGCTTCACGTTTCAGTTTGCGGTAGATCTCCTCCACCGCCGCAGATGATCTGTCGACTATATCAATGTCATCGGCAAATCGGGAAAAAATTATTGCATTTAATTGTTTTTACCTATAGGCAATTGAATACTCAAAGGCCCAACGTTTTTTTTTACTTTTTGGAAGGCCCAAGCTCAGTTGATTCTCTAAACAGAGTAGAAGTTTCTAAAAAGTGAAGGAAATTGCAGGATTCTGTAAATAAACCTTTTTCGGCATTATTATTGTTTTGTTCTTTCTTAACGAATATAAAAGATACTGTTAACAGGATGGTTAACAATATGTCAATTTCCGTTTAACTTGCATCTTCTTTTTTGTTTAGGTAACGGAATGTTTCAGCAAAAATTCCGAGCATAAACTAATCAAGCACGTAACGTGCACACGTATGTAATTAAATTTGCCACATAAACTTTAAATGAATAATTTCCATTAAATGTCTAGCATTCTTAAAGTTTTTAAAATTGAAATCTTAAATATGCTCAGATGTTAAGGTTTAGTTAAAAAATTATAATCCAATTTGTTTATTGAAAGCAGAAAACCGTTAAAAAGGGCTTATGTTACTGATTTTTGTTTCTGAGAATCGGGAATTTCGTGAGACCATGCGGGAAAAAGTCAGGAAAAATGTAGAAAATGATAGATTGAAATTGAGTGGTCGGTCACCCTGTGTTTAGCAAATAGCAAAATAAATAAATAACCATTTCGGTTTGAAAAACACTCCCACGGAGTGAAAAATTTTGAAAATTATAAAAAACATCCACTGGAAAAAGTTCGGAACATTTATAAATATTCGAGCGTTTTCGTGAAGGATAAGAAAAATGATTTTAACATTTTTCTAGAGAGTTTTCATACGTAAATAATATAAATTAATAGCAAAATTTTCCAGGAAATCTAAAGGCTGATACGGTCAAAACTTGGTCAAGGGAAAACGCGTGTAAATCGGTGAAATCGTTTATTTAAAAAATCAAATTAAATTTCTTTTTCAAGTTTAATTAGTATAAAATTTAGGAAAAAAATTAAGTTAGGCTTCCACTTTTCCAAATCCGAATTGCCGGGCCTTACGCTTAACCCCTGCCATCAGATTTTGTACAGCCACCTTGTCCACCTTCTTCGCCGCAGAAAGCCAGTTTGCCTTGAACTGCTGCTCGTCCTTAGCAGTTTTTTTTTGGTCTTCTTTAGGTTCCGCTTGACAATAGCCCAGTATTTCTCAATTGGGTGGAGCTCTGGCGTGTTGAGAGGGTTTTTGCCCTTGGGAACCACCTACACGTTGTTGGCAGCGTACCACTCCATCACCTTTTTACCGCCAAATCCGGCCAAAACAGTACGGAACAACCGTGTTTCTTCAGGAAAGGCAGCAGACGTTTATTCAAATACTCTTTCACGTAAATTTCTTGGTTGACAAGCCAAGCTTTTCAAGCCACAGGAACAGATGGCTTGCCAAACCAGATATTTCTTCGCGAACTTTGACAGTTTCATGTGCTTGAAAATATCTGCTACCTTCCCCCTTCCTTTTGCCGTATGAAACTCCTGTCCCGGAAGCTGCCTGTAGTCGGCTTTGACGTAGGTTTCGTCGTCCATTACCACGCAGTCAAACTTCGTCAGCATCGTCGTGTACAGCCTCCGGGATCGCGCTTTGGCCGTCGTATTTTGTTTATCATCGCAATTTGGAGTCACTACCTTCTTGTAAGTCGATAGTCCGGCTTGTCGACAAACGTTCCCCAAACACTTTAATTACATTTGTAACTGTTGATTTGGCAACTTTTAGTGATTTTGCCAGCTTTGTGTGCGAGTAGCTCGGATTTTTGCGATGCGCGAGCAAAAATTTGATACGCTGCTCTTCTTCCTTGGACGGCATTTTGACAACTGATGAGTAAATTCCAAAATCAAAATAAGAGCAACATTCTACACACAAACACACCTTCAAAATGAGGGGTGTTCAGGTTTTTTAGATGCAATATTAAAAGAAATACGTCAAGTTGATATTGACCAAATTTTGACCGTATCACCCTTTAATATACCAATATTAAACACAAATATTTGATTTGTCTATACAATCTGTTTGTTATAAAAATCCATCGTGAGGGAGCGAAAATACACCGGTTAAAAGATGTTATCACTTATCAGCATTTCCTACCAAGTACCTTCGGCAGTTGATTTCTCATTCACTTATTTGTTTAATCTATCGAAATAGAAGTCTAAATGGATGGGATGGGATATGCGATAGTCACTACACTTTATATGTGGATGTAGCAGCAACAAAATGCTAGAGCAATGAAAACGTTTATAAGTATATTGAAAATAAGTTTAAAGGAATTTACATAACACATTAGAAACAGTTGATCAGAAAACAGAAATTCCAACTAAGATCTAACATCAAGTACTACAAACAAAACGATCTTGGTCATGATCTTTCCTGGAGATACTTCTATTGTACACCTAATTTTAATTTGTATAAGCTTGTTAAAACCCAAATTAGGCATAACAGTTAGAGCCAAGAAAGTACTATTTCACTTTTCCTAGAACAAATTGTGTAAAAGTCTCATTCAAATTAGAGTCTCTTTAAACGACCCCTCAGGTTTGAGCAAATAAGCAAAAATTTCACATGACGCTTCGTGTTAGTCCTGGACACAAGTTTAGTTAACAATTAGGCACCTTTTTCGTCGGCAACTTTTTCATACTCGAAACTTTATAGAAGATACGACTCAAGTTGTATTTTAAAGCACCTTCTATCTCAGTCTGCAATGGGTTTGCCGGTTGTCGATACGAAATCGTGATTATTGTCACTAAATACTTTTTGATAGACTTTTCCGAACCACCTGTGTCTGGGTTATCGAACATACACATACGACCGACTTTCACTCTGTTAATAATTTTTTTCGGTCGCCATGGAACAAAAAAGTAACTGAATAATTTATCTTACCGCGATGTACAGTCCATAGCATGAATTGGCTCCTAAAATTCGCGCAAAAGTAACGCTATCTAACATATTTAGAACCAAAACTAGCCTCATATTTGATTACTATCAGATTACAATTTTTTAATCAAAACATACAAAACCGGAGTTGGGATTTTTTATATAATCCCATTCTTTATAGAGTAATTTCGTGAAAAATTACTGCAAAATCATCGCTTTATCTCCATTTTCCTGCTTACATAATTACAAACCAATTTTCATGCTTACACATTCAGGGTTGGTCGGCTCTTCTTAAACAACAAAGAGCCGGGAGAAACCTACACTGTTTTCAGTTCGGCTTCCGAGTGTAATCCTCTTTCGCTGATCGTCCTCCACTCGTTACCCGAGTTTACACGAGCTGTAAGTGACTCGGACGGCAAGTGTGAGAGCATTTGCATCCGAGTGGGAGAAAGAGAATTCTAAACAAAGAGCGCCCTGTGTTTCAGTCATACACCTCAGAGGAAAGAAGGAAAAAATTATTTAGATTCCCACCACACAACGTAGAAAAAATATAAACAATTTCTACTCCGCTACCATGCTTAGGGGCCGTTCATAAATGATGTCACGCAAAATTTGGAAAAAATAGACCCCCTCTCCCCCCCTTGTCACATATTGTCACATCTTCCGTCACCCCCCCCCTTTTTGTATTACGTCACGTTTTCATGAACCCCCCTCCCCTCCGGGATCAAATTTTCAACTTTTTAGAAATTTGATTAAAAATGTATCTTTATTTTAAATTCATCAGTTTTATTCAAAGAATTGAAAAAAAAGTTACCAACTTTTAACAAGCCTTTAATCATTGTTTAAAACACATTTCAATCATTAGCCCAAAGGTTATGTTGATGACTTTCCATATAAATGACCGGGAAAGTCGAGGCAGTAGCTGCAGCATCAGCGACGATGTCTGAGAAACCATTCAAATCTAGTTCCTTTTCTTCAATCAATTCGCAATCCAAATCTTCTTCACAGGTTAGAATAGCCAAGCATTCCTGTTCACATTTTGCCACAATTTTAGTGGGGCGGACTTTCCTGAGAGTTACAGTGGAAGTATTCATGTGTATTTTCTTATGCTCATAAAGTTTACGTAGTATAATTTTAGTGAAGTTAGGATAAGATTATTTGTTATTGTTTTGCCATTTTTTTTGTAACAATATGTGATGTCACGTTCAAGCTGATCCCCCCTCCCCCCCATGTCACAAATTGTCACGAAAATCGAAACCCCCTCTCCCCCCCTAACGCGTGACATCATTTATGGACGGCCCCTTACTGCTGTTAGCTGTTTTGAATTTTGTTTTTTGCAAAAGGTAGAGTTCGAAGAAGAGGTGACAGGTGGTTTCATAAAAAAAATTAGGACACCGCGAAGAACAAAAACCAGGATTTTTCAGGACACCAGTAGATTGGTGGAAATGAAATGCAGCTCTTCTTAGATTGCATAAATTAAGGCGAAATAGCGGTGCAGTATACGCCTTAATTTATGCAGCAGAAGAGATATGAAGCCACCTGCTTTTGGTTTATACCGAAAAACACCGTTCAAATATCATCTGAACCGAAGATTACCATTGCACAATGGGGAAAAAAGTGTACAAACCGCGAAGAAATTCAATATCTATCGTGCTACATGATCCAAATCTATGAAAATATACTTTCCTTTTGTGAAAATTTCCGGAGAATCGATTGCACATAGTTTCAAACGCCGCACAAGCTTACGAAAGGAGATATAGTGCCTTTTTAACCCCTAATTCCCCTATATTTTGTAAACAATCCAGAAAAACACTGATTCGAACCTGAGAATTTTGAACGAAAACAGACCTATCGTGTCTAATTTTTTCTGAGGAATCGAATGAAGGCTGTTCTGGCCTCCGCACGCTTCAGAAAATGGAGTTATGGCTGTTTTTACCCTCAATTCCCCTATAATTTTCAATTATTTCAGAAAAAAGCTTATTCGAACTTGAAAATTTTGAACCAAATGGGTTGTATTTTGTGTGATTTTTAGCGAGAAATCGACTGAATGCTGTTTGAGCCCCCGCACGCTTTGGAAAATGGAGTTATGGCTGTTTTACCCTAAATTCCCCTCAATTTTTCAAATTTTTAAAGAAAAGCATGTTCGGACTTGAAAATTTTGATTCTTTTGGGACGTATCTTGTGTGATTTTTTCCGAGAAATCCAATAAAGGCTGTTTGAGCCACCGCACGCTTCGGAAAATGGAGTTATGGCTGTTTTTACCCTCAATTCCCCTACATTTTTCAATAATTCAAGAAAAAAGCATGTTCGGACTTGAAAAATTTGAACCAAATGGAATGAATCCTATGTTATTTTTTCCGAGAAATCCAACGAAGCCCATTTGAGCCACCGCACGGATTAGGAACAGGAGTTATGGCTGTTTTACCCTCAATTGCCCAACATTTTTGAAATAGCTCAGAAAAAGCATGTTGAGACCAGATAATTATGAACCAAAAGTAAAGTATTTTGTGGAGTTTTTTCCGAGGAATCGAATGAAGGCTGTTTGAGCCGCCGCACGCTTCGGAAAATGAAGTTATGGCTGTTTTACCTTTAATTCCCCTCAATTTTTCAAATTTTTAAAGAAAAGCATGTTCGGACTTGAAAATTTTGATTCTTTTGGGACGTATCTTGTGTGATTTTTTCCGAGGAATCCAATAAAGGCTGTTTGAGCCACCGCACGCTTTGGAAAATGGAGTTATGGCTGTTTTTACCCTCAATTCCCCTACAGTTTTCAATGGTTTAAGAAAAAATCATGTTCGGACTTGAAAATTTTGAACCAAATGGGTTGTATCTTATGTAACTTGTGTATCTTATGTAATTTTTTCCAAGGAATCCAACGAAGCCTACCTGAGCCACCGCACGGATTGGAAACAGAAGTTATGGCTGTCTTACCCTCAATTTCCCTACATTTTTCAAATAGCTCAGAAAAAGCATGTTCGGATTCGAAAATTTTGAACCAAATGGAACGTATCATGTGTGATTTTTTTTGATACACCGCACTCATCGGAAACAGGAGTTATGGCTGTTTTACCCTGAATTCTCTTTCATTTTTTCAAAAAGTTTAGAAAAACCATGATCGGACTTGAAAATTTTGAGCTAAACGAGACTTATCTTATGAATTTTTTTCCGAGGAATCCAATGGAGCCTGTTTGAGCCACCGCACGCTTTGAAATAGTGAGTTATGGCTGTTTTTACCCTCGATTCCCCTACATTTTTCAATGATTTCAGAAAAATGTAGGGGAATTGAGGGTAAAAACAGCCATAACTCACTATTTCAAAGCGTGCGCTGGCTCAAACAGGCTCCATTGGATTCCTCGGAAAAAATTGCATAAGATAAGTCTCGTTTAGTCAAAATTTTCAAGTCCGATCATGGTTTTTCTGAACTTTTTGAAAAAATGAAAGGGAATTGAGGGTAAAACAGCCATAACTCCTGTTTTCGATGAGTGCAGTGTGTCAAATAGGCTTCGTTGCATTCCTCGAAAAAAATCACACATGATACGTTCCATTTGGTTCAAAATTTTCGAGTCCGAACATGCTTTTTCTGAGCTATTAGAAAAATGTAGGGAAATTGAGGGTAAAACAGCCATAACTTCTGTTTCCAATCCGTGCGGTGGCTCAAATAGGCTTCTTTGGATTCCTTGGAAAAAATTACATAATATACAACCCATTTGGTTCAAATTTTTCAAGTCCGAACATGATTTTTTCTTAAACCATTGAAAACTGTAGGGGAATTGAGGGTAAAAACAGCCATAACTCCATTTTTCAAAGCATGCGGTGGCTCAAACAGGCTCCATTGGATTCCTCGGAAAAAATCACACAAGATACGTCCCAAAAGATTCAAAATTTTCAAGTCCGAACATGCGTTTTCTTAACAATTTGAAAAATTGAGGGGAATTGAAGGTAAAACAGCCATAACTTCATTTTCCGAAGCGTGCGGCGGCTCAAACAGCCTTCATTCGATTCCTCGGAAAAAACTCCACAAAATACTTTACTTTTGGTTCATAATTATCTGGTCTCAACATGCTTTTTCTGAGCTATTTCAAAAATGTTGGGCAATTGAGGGTAAAACAGCCACACCTCCTGTTCCTAATCCGTGCGGTGGCTCAAATAGGCTTCGTTGGATTTCTCGGAAAAAATCACATAGGATTCATTCCATTTGGTTCAAATTTTTCAAGTCCGAACATGCTTTTTTCTTAAATTATTGAAAAATGTAGGGGAATTGAGGGTAAAAACAGCCATAACTCCATTTTCCGAAGCGTGCGGTGGCTCAAACAGCCTTTATTGGATTCCTCGGAAAAAATCACACAAGATACGTCCCAAGCAAATCAAAATTTTCAAGTCCGAACATGCATTTTCTTAACAATTTGAAAAATTGAGGGGAATTTAGGGTAAAACAGCCATAGCTTCATTTTCCAATGCGTGCGGGTGCCCAAACAGCATTCATTCGATTTCTTGCTAAAAATCACACAAGATACAACCCATTTGGTTCAAAATTTTCAAGTTCGAATAAGCTTTTTTCTGAAATAATTGAAAAATATAGGGGAATTGAGGGTAAAAACAGCCATAACTCCATTTTCTGAAGCGTGCGGAAGCCAGAACAGCCTTCATTCGAATCCTCAGAAAAAATTACACACGATAGGTCTGTTTTCGTTCAAAATTCTCAGGTTCGAATCAGTGTTTTTCTGGATTGTTTACAAAATATAGGGGAATTAGGGGTTAAAAAGGCACTATATCTCCTTTCGTAAGCTTGTGCGGAGTTTGAAACTATGTCCAATCGATTCTCCGGAAATTTTCACAAAAGGAAAGTATATTTTCGTAGATTTGGGTCATGTAGCACGAAAGATATTGAATTTCTTCGCGGTTTGTACACTTTTTTCCCCATTGTGCATTGGTTTAAGAGGTTAAACTGTTTTTATTGCAAAATCAATTGCAATTAAGATCACGATGGCTTCTAGAAAATCAGGACACCGCTGGGAGCTTTGATTCGGAAAGAAGCATCTTTTCTCGTGAACGTACCAAGAATAAACTGAGTTAGCTCTCGAACTCTCCTCAGCACATTGCGCAACAGATTTTTCCGGAGAAGGGAATTCTCTTCATCAGCGGATATGAATGCTCTCGCTCATTCTTATGTGTTGACAATCTCACTCTTCATTTCAGTGCGATTTATCTCTCCCCGCACCGATTGGGGGAGCAGACGAAAAAAATTGCACTCTCTTTCACTGGACAAGCCGATCTGAGGAGTTTTGCCACCCATGCACATTCACAAAGCTGGTAACGACTCTCGACATTTGGTTCGAAACATTATCAAAGTTCTGTCGAATAACCTTAAATTAAAATACTTCCAAACAAATTATATAAAAGAATTACATTAATAGACTTTTCATTTAGAGTTTTCATGTTCGCTATAATAAATCAAAAAGTACAAGTTTACTTCAGCTTAGAGCATTAGATGAGAGAGACTCAAACTGGCTTCGCTCTGGGCTCCAGATGCATTTTTCTCGTTAATCGGCATTACTTTACTCGGGAATTCACTTATGGCCTATACCACTTCAAGTAGCTACCATACCTTAGTAGTTAACACATTTTCCAGTTGATGAAACTTGGAGGCGGGCACACATTTCGCTCGCGCGTATTAAGCGTTATTTAAACATGAGCTAATTCCAACTTTATTTATTTCCCTTACGGTTGGAGGTTCCAATGATTCCGATAATACTGCAATGGTGTGAGTTGCGCACTCCACTTCTTGTTACGTCTTATTGCTTTCACAGGCTCAACTTCTCGTACCTTTGAGATTTCTGGTTTCTTCTTAAAAAGGGACACTTGAGGTCTGGTAAACCAAAAACAGAAAACCAACCATTTCCGATTTGTTGTGATAGGCTTTAACCAAGTTTTGTTTTTTTTTTTCTCTGTTCCCTACTAGCTACCAGATCCAATCCATTCTTTCTAACTATGCTCCTTTTATAAGCTAGTAACCTCAGGTGTTTACTGGGCAGGTTTATGTTTTGAAAAATTACTTAACTGTAACGCACGGTCGGTCGTTCAAGTTGACTTCACTCACCCATGTTAAGCAGTTGCATTTTACTAACAGGGAAAAAATCTTGATATAGACCAATTGAAGCATATTTGCAGTGAATTATTATTTGGAACCTAGGCATTGGATTTTTGGTGCAGGTACAGAAGATCTGAACCTACCAGAAAAATTCTACAAATATTTACAAACATTTTTGATGCAACACCAAGATAGGGCATGTTTCCTGGAATATTTTTTATTCTGCTGTAAAACTGATAGCAATAAAATAATCGATTTAGATTCCCCCTCGGTGCCGAAAGTCGTTGCGGTTTAGCTACGTCTCCGCCTAAAAAACGCACATTTGCGACGAATCGTTAAATCATTGAGCAATATGTTAGAATTATAAGGCCTATCCTCCCCCTTCTGAAATAGCGTGCAATAGAAGATCTTATCGAATTTCCCAACACCACAGGAACATTAATTCCAGAAGGAAAATCAAACAAATTTAACCTAGGGGATGAGTGAGTTCGACTCCCTCGGCCAGAAGTTTTTGGGCTCGGAAGTTTTGTTCACAATCCGCAAGACAGAGGAAGGGCCAGAGATGACATGATTCGTCAATTTCGGAATTTCGGATGTTTGGTAAACACACAGTGGTCCTGCAGCCATCTCATCTCACAATATAATAAACGATAAATTATTAATGGCCCCCAGCCTAGACCACACACTTTCTAATCTGGTTGGATGAACGATTCTCACGATAGCTGGAAACAACGGTGGGCTTGGAAACTGGTGGGCTTGTTGAATTAAATTCATAGGATATAGAGGGGATTGTTTGGTTGACACAAGTGTCATATTTGCTAGCGGTGGCGTGGAAATTTGTTTCGCTTGATTACGCTTATTCGTTCGAAGTTGTCTTCCGAGTTGTGTAAACAGAGGAATCATTTTGGGAAAATATTGTTCTATTTTCGACCATAGTAGGATTTCCCGAACCACTAATGCAACTGAACAAACAATGATTTTTGTGATTAATCTCCTCAAGTGTCTTCTGTATAGATAGGAAGTTATTAAAACAAAACACACTTGTGAAAATCGAATCATCAATATAGAAAAAAAAAGTTTGACAATACATGTTGATTTTATGTGAAGTAAGTATTTTGTCTTCATACGAAGATGCAGAATTTTTCACTATAGGATATTTTCCGTAGTATTCACCGAACTTAACTGATCTACTCGAAACAACCGACTTGATTCGGAAATCTCATTCGCACCCCGAACACAACGATTCCTCCATAATTTATACGACAACAAAACGCACAAAAAGAGATAAATCTGCATATTTTGTTTTCCGTTTTTCCCCGAAAGGAAGTATTCCCACAAGAATTGTGCTTGTAAATTTTGCGAACACTCCGAGCCCGCGTTACAACTGATTTTACATATTCATTTCATTATGGTACCCGAGCTTTAGGCATTCATTCAACAGCATATTTCCCCAGCAAACGCGAAAGCATCCCTGTGATTCGTTTGAGGCAATGGTGAAAATGGAAATCTGTTTTCCAGTGTGTTCTTAGGATTGAATGGTTTTGAGCGCGGAAATGCTTGAAGCTGTTGCAATTTTCCTACTGTTGCTGCTTCTGGCTTTATTTATCTTTCCGAAAATGGGGCTTCATTTATTTTTTCTCACTCTCTTTCTCTTTCAATAACTCTCCGGAATAAATTGTGCAGGGCTGTGATTCAATTATTTTGATTTAACGAGTTCTAAATGTTCCCTGAATTGGATGCCTTTCGTCAAAACGTTTTTGGAAAGTTTTGTGAATAAGAAACTTCGGGATGAATTTCAGTTCCCATCCTTTTAAACTTGGAGAGAATAAACAAAATTAAATTCGGCTAAATCCAGTCTTGATTATATACTCCCTATACTTCTCTTTTGGTTATCCTATTCTTAAAAATCCTTTTATTGTTCGTCAAATTTTATTGTATATCAACTTTGACGTTCTGAAAAGCTTTTTTATATTTTTTAAACTGAAATTAATGCAGTTTTCATTTGAATTGGAGTGTATCTTCATCTAATTGAGTCATCAAAACTAAAATCTGATCTTAAATCAACATTAAAATCGCAACCTTTCTCTTCGTAGTTTTTTAAGTGCAAGAGATTAATATCTCCGAATGGTGTTGAGCTAAAGTTGCCAGATTGCCCGGTTTTATCCGGGTTTGCCTGGATACTTAATATAAAATTTGGTAAAAGTTCGGTCCGATAAACTTAAAAAACAAATTGTGTTATTAAATTTTTCGAACAAGTTTCATAAAAATAATGATGGAAGGTTTTTTGGAAGCCTAAATACGATTCAAAATCTGCTGATAAATTTTGATGGAAAATGTTTTTTTTCTATTTTTTTTTCCTTGATTTTTGTTAAGTAATTACTGGATTTTGACCAAATTCGCCCGGACATTGCTCGGATTTTCGATCGACAATTTTGAAATCAAATATCCGGATTTTACCAGGTATTTATATAAATTAGCCCGGATTTGTCCGGCCCGGATACGAGCTGAAAAAAATCTGGCAACCTTATGGGAAGCAATATTAGACATAAAAAAATTCGGGAATTTTCCAATGAAGGAAAGAAAAATTCCAGGAATTTCCGAATCATATAGATAGAATTTAATTTGGAAAAAATTACATGTCCTAGATTTCAAAAATGAAACAGATTCAGGAAGATTTGTTGTTGTGAAACATTGATTTATAGCTAAAAAAACAGGACTTTCTTCCGAAAATCTAGTGTTAAAAGTGAAAAACGAGAACGAATCTGTTAATTCAAACAATTCCAATAAAGCAACTCTACTAAAAGAATTGCAATGCCAAACTTATAATTTAAAACTTACGTTTCACAAACTGTGGACAGTTGCTAAATCATCGGCAAAAATAAGACTATTTGTAATGAACTGGCAGTTTTAAATAAACTAACTGTTTACAAAATTAGATGGACAACCTTAAATCTAGCAAACCAACTTCCTTCGGTAGTGAAAAATCTTTCTCAATGTTGTCAAATTTTTGCAGTAAAAAGCAGTCAGTTTTGTCGAATAAAGTCCAAATACACTTCTTCAGATTTCCCGATTCTCGAGAACGTTTAAATGACCGGGAAATAAACACTCTGAAAATAACCTATATTGTGACAAGAACACAGTATTGCCTAAAACCTTTCTTGTTGTTTTTTAGATGACACTTTTATGTTTTTTATCTGCTATTTCTCAGCTTGTCAAACGAACAGCTGATTTTTCATTGTTTACCAGTTTTTTGGCAATCTCTGGTCTGCTGAATAACAACAACATTGAAAATGTTCAATGACCGCGCAGTATTTAAATGTGTTAGACGCCAAAATCAAATGCTAGTTAAACGATATATGCCCCAATAACGTTTTTTTTCAGTTAGATATGAGTTTCTATAGATCCATCGCATTTGAAACTGATAAAAAAATGTGAAATTTCCACTGAAAACGAATTTTAAATTTCTATTTCAAAAAATCAATTAACAAATCTAATCTTCACAGCTCAAAATGAAAATTAACTGTGATGTTATGATTTTTCAAAACAAAAAACATCAACAAAGCGGCCCAAACTATGTCTCAGGAAATACCTGATAATTTTTTGACTTTCCTTCTAAATGTTCATATCGACTTGTGCCGTTTGATCTCGATGTTTTGCCAATTTCATCTAATTTCTAACAGATTAATTACCTCGGGAATGTCAGATCTACCTTTAGATCCCAGATTGCTATAATGTATATGACTTCAATTTTTGTGGAATGTTTTTTTTCACGTTTTCAGATGGAGTATACAGCAAAGATCAGTAGATTCCCACCAGGTTTCTCTTGAATTTGCATAAATTCATGCGTATGCCAAAACACATCTCCTAAGTCTATGTAGTTAGTTTTCGTAACTCAAACTATGCCCAAATTGAGTATCGCTGAACCGAAGTTCCATAACATATTTTTTCACACCATACACAAGATTGCCGAAAAGTGTTATGTTTTTGACAAAAAGAATACTGAGGCAGTTTTCAGTGCTACTGCTTTCAATTATTTGGAAAAATTATTACTGTCAAAAATGAATGGATAATTTTCAGATTTTACTTTGAAAAAAATCCATAAACATTACCAGAAGATAATAATGCCCCTTCTAGCACCTATCAACTCAAGTCAGTGTATCTCGGGACGAAAAATATGGCTGTTTTACCCCACATATGCTTCCCATTTTTGCAAACATTTCTTAACTATGTATGTTGAACTAAATTAGAAAGAACAAAATGATGCCAATTTTACGTGATTATTTCGGGAATTAAATGACGGCTATTGGGATCAGCAAACGAGCTGGAAAATGCAGATTTAACTGTTTTCTCCTTTTTTCAAAATATTGTTGAAAAATAAACATTCGGAATTACATAATGTAAAGAATAAAAAACCCATCTTATTTTGTTTATTTTTCTTGAAAGCTAATGCAATGGAGGCTATTGGAAACGCAGCATCCAATCCCTCCTCACCTTCTGTTCCCCATTTTCCTTCCGAAATATTCATGAAATCATAAAATAAACGAAATTCCAATCCTACTTGAGTAAAGAAAATGACATAACATATGCGATCTTTAGGATTGGTTTAGTTCTGTAGATTTTATTGCACACATTTCGATTCTGTAATCTGCTCAGTGTTTCAAAATTTTTATATATGTAAAGGGTGTACCACATCAAATTGCATCACAGTAAAACCGATGTAAAAAGTATCTAGTCGACCGATCATTTTCAAGCTTTCAGACAACAAACTTAAAATCATTTGTAATTTTTTGGTATTTTTACTTGATTTTAGTTCCAAATTATATTCGTAAAATCGTATATTAGGCCCAACTATATCCAACAAAATTTGAACAACTTCCGAAAGCAGCTTCTTTTATAAAGAAATCTACTTTTTTGTCTCTTCTTCCTTGGAATTAACCTCTTTAAAACGCCCACTGAGTGCCTGCTTTAAAACAAATAGCACAGTATTTTTCAAAAGTTCTTAGTTCCGATACTTTGGAAGAATTTATGTTCTTGGATACGATAGTGACTTTTTTGGCTTCAAATCACTTCACTGCATCCTTTGAACAGTGGAACGAATCAAAATATGTCAAAATGGTACAAAAGACCACCTTACAGCTTAGTTTGAACTTTCAACTGATCCAGCTGCAGAGAGCTTTAGAAGTTATTTTTACTGTAAATCGAGTTTTTGTTGAAAACAAACATCATTATCGGACCACATTGAATTTACCTTAAATTTTAAGAAGTCTCAAGCATAATAACAACAACAAAAAACTGTTAAGACGATTCCAAAATGGTACTTGTGATGAAAATCGGTCCATTAGTTTTGCAGATGGAACCAAAAATGTACACCGTTTTTGGCGAATTGTGTTCAAAAAGTTTCCTAAAATCACTTTCAAATGCTAGTTATACATATAGAATACTGTAAAAATTATATTTTAATTTTTTTTTCAATTATCTATTGAAATATCATCTAAAATGCAAAAAATAAACATTGGAAAAAAGTTTTGTTTTAAACTTCGTATGAAGTTGCTTCATAGTTTCCTGAGCGAAGTATGAAGATTTCGCCTAAAACTGTATTTACTCGCTTGTAGGTCCTAACTAGTGATAAAAAACCCGGTTTAATACACTTAACAGTGGATTTGAGCCTTTCTTTCAGATTCCAAACATATTAGTTTTGCGTGTTTTAATCTATAACGGTAGAATGTTTACAAAAATCACTTTTGTAAATGATTTTCGTTAAATGAAGCTATCAAACGGAATAAACTATAGGGGATAAAAAAGGATTTTTGAAAAATTATAAGATTTTATGTTACAATCGATAAAAACGATTTTTTGTTACGATCGAGAGAGAAACTCAAAAATAAATAAACGATTATTTTATAACAAACAAACGCCTGCACGAATTCTCGCCTTAAATTTGCATATTTAGGAAGCAATGGATCGAAAAGCCGTAATGTAGAGCCTTCGTGTGTACATTGTTGTCTGAATATGAATACGAATTTTTAATTGGAATATTTTCTTTAAAAGTGGGGTAAAAATATTGATTTGTATAATCATTGTCATTTTTATTATAATTTATTCTCAACTCGCATCTTTACTCTTAACATTATTATTATTATTTATAAGAGACCTTTTAACCACCCGGGTCGTTCGGGTACATTGATTTTGATTAAAATTAAGCGAATTTTAATTGATAAGAACGATATTCATTGTGTTTGTTCTTGCGTAAAAGTTATTTCCCAAAACTCATCCGGGATCGAATCAATTGAAACATTTCTTTTTTTCTTTTTAGGTGTTTTTGTTGTTTTCAAATCTTGATTTAATGTTTTGCTGTCATCCAGAGAGCTATTGGCAGCTCGACTACGCCGTTTCTTACGTTTATTTACATCCTGTTTCTTTTGACCGTTTTCTGGCCCAGTCTGAGTTTTATTGTCGTCTATTTTTACAAAAGACGGCTCAGCTTCAGATACTGCCTTTTTCAAATAACCGCGTAGAGTGTTCATGTTGTACATACACCTGAAAATAAAATTAAGCTCTTGAAAAAGTTTGTTTACGAAAAAAAAATTGAATTGAACAACGCTTTAACCCTTTCCTTCCCACGAGGTTTTTCACGTTTTAAAAATAGAAATATTGGTTTACAGTTAAAGTTCTAGAACAAAAGATGCATAATTTAAGCCTACTTTAATGATCCATTTGATAAATTTGGGTTTTGAGGTTGATCATATGTGTTCCATTGGGAAGATAACAACACATAGGGTGCAAATGAAAAACAGGAAATAATTGCAAAAAAACATGGAATTTCATCACTTCATTGGTCACAAACTAAAACGATCCTATTTGATGAAAAACTTCTTTGGTATACGCATCCCTCGAAAGTCTATTTATTGAAATATCTGAAATTTTCATTTTTTCCTTGAACAATTGGCCACCATGACACTTTGCGCAAGGGAAACAAAACATGCCGTTTTTCGAGAAAATCTCGAACTTTTACAAATATTTTAAGACATGTGGTCATTTAAGCAGATGAATTAACTATCCTGAAGCGAATTTTTTTGTTGACGAAATGATTTTCTTGAGTATTGATAAGAAGCTTCCCAAGAAGAAAAGTACGTTTTGTTCCCAGTGTATCACCAGTGATCCACTTTACTTACTCAAAAATTTATATGTTTTAGTTGAAATCTAAGTAAACCATCATTTGATTCTGCTTGCATAAGCAACCTTCTGCACGTCAGTATTTTTATTTCAAGGAAATTATAAAAACTTGTCAAGTTATTGAGCAACAAATGACGACTTGATTTAAATTCGAAAAAAATCCGACTTTTTTGCAGCTTTTGATCTGCCAAGCAAAACCTAGCGAACCGATTTTCTTCAAATTTTGTGCAATGTTTCTTTACTCATATTCGGTGAGAAAATGGTGTTGATCCAAAGCGCCCAGTTCAAATGCGAGCTGTGCAAAGTTGTGGATCACCTGTGCTACCATGGGAAGGAAAGGGTTAAGCAAGGATGCCGTAAAATATTTGTTAAAGAAAAACGGAGAACATTGCAACATACTTTATGAACAGAGCTGCGAATGGTTAGTGTCAGCCAACCAATATCAGTCGACTTTGATACTTGCATATCTATGTCATGTGATAATGATTTTTGTTCAGCGACATAAGCTAACAATGTCATGACCAATTTGAACGAATATCAGTTTTCTTGCTATAAATTTAGCTTCTTACGGTCATGGATTACATTTCGACAGGCTCCTGCAATGATATAGAATCCGTGTGTGCATCTCTCACATTTAAGCTTTTTTTTTCTCAAATTGGAGCTTTTCATCTCCTATGCTCTCAAGGCAAAAAAAGCTAAGATCTAAGGGAAAAAACTTAAGAAACGATATTCACAAACACTTCACATTCACAAATATATGTTGGTCACATGATTCATAGACAAATCCTATATCATTGCAGCAGAGTCATTTTTACAACTGTTGCTCCACAAATAACGTAAAATCCATCCTAACACAACCAGAAATCAAAATAGAAAGATAACAGTGTGTTATGCGAGTGGAGAAAAACAATGTCATGAAAAATTTACATTTCTGCCTGACTTTTTTCGATGACATTGACTACTAGACGTTGTTTAGGATCAAATGAAATCGACTGAAAATTACCAGTCTTGTTTATTGATGATAATATCAATTTTTTTAAATTGAACTCAAAATTTGTTAAAACAGCTTGGTTTCCCGTGTTATTGAAAATTGCAGAAATCTTCTTTATTAAGGATTCTTTAAAATTACAGCCAAAAACTCGGAAGTGCCGAAGGGTATAGCTGAGATGACCAAGTGGAAAGTCTAAAATGATCGGCACTATTTTTTTGGGAAGAATGACAGCTTGCTATTAAATTCCTTGAAATAAAAAAAATGGTACTTTATATTTAACCATTTTTTTCGATCTTCTACTATTCGTATTTAAAAGTAGGTAGACGACCTAATAAAAAAACCCAAACAGGTTTGGTGTCGTAGAGATTCGAGTAACATCGTCGGATCAAAAGAAAACAAGTTATTTTTTTTTCATTAAATAAGTCAGCTTTTTAGGTAAAAGTGATGTTAAAAGTATGATTTTTCTTTTAGAATAAAACTTTTTAAACCTCAAAGGAATCACCCAATCCTAAATTAGTGTTAGAAGGTGTTCTGGCAATTATGAAAAACGAAAAAAAACCTAAGAGGCCAGGTGTCTCGAAGTCAGTCACACTGAGATCCTAGCGCCTCAATGATTTGAACATAGTTCATAAGAAACGACTGGGAAATCTTAATCAGAAATCGAATCTGGACCTCTAACCCTTATATGTTAACTAAATAACTCAACTAAAATCGAAAGAATTGAATCGGATTGTTGCATAATAAAAAGTTAATTTACGTACCTTATACGCAGCAACAATCGTTAAGGCACCAACAATCGACTTTTCACGCACTGACACTTTTCTTTTTGAATCTATTTCACCGTTTTTTACAGGAATAGAATGTAGACAACTTTCAGCGCCAATTCGAAATGAAATAAATGGAGGCTGCCAGCCTGAAGCCAGTCAACACAACGCCAACACGCTCGAAATTCTTTAACCAATTATCGTTAAAAAGTAACCATTTTCACACCCTTCCGCGTTAAGGGATTTTTTGACTGCTTCCATAGAAATCATTTTTTGACTTCTTTTGAGAAGTGGAAATATGGTTACTTTTTAACCGCAAGAAATTATTGCGGAGAAGTTGAAAAAACGGTTTATTTTAAACCATATCGCAGAATGGAAGGAAAACAGGTAATTTTTTTTCTTTAAAATACTAGAATTGGGATGTTTTCAACTGGAAAAAGAAAAAAGATGCGGGTTTAAAAGCAGCTTATTTATTTTTCTTCAAACTGCCGGCTCAACATTACCAGGTCCTCGCGAACCTTTTACTGGTGTTGCCTCCACAAAGATCAGGCATATTTACAGCCTTGGATGGCAATCATTAATAACTTAAGTCTGGTAGCAAGTACGTGTTCGGGATTCATTGACAAAAATGCCTGTATGTTACGAGCTACCTCCTGCAGGACCTTATGAATGTGTTCATTCATAATGTGGTCGAAGAAGGTCAGATTAACGATGGCGTCAGAGAGAAACCTGTTGAAGAAAAAGGTTTAAAATGTTTAAAACATCAACTGGAACGCAAGCAAAATTCCAAACCTGTGCTTAAGGTCGTTAATATTGGACATGTCGGCTGCAATCTGCTGAATCAGTGACAGCAGTATCCGTTGTTCTAGAGCACATGGATTGAACACCTGTTTGTAATTGGCGTGCTTTATTGTGAATCACACTATAGTTTCAAATCGTTGGACTGAAGAGCTATAACGAATGCATCGTTTATGCGCCCTGTGGCTAGCAGTTGCCGGATGTGTTCGGGATGACCCAAAAAAGCGGGCGCTGGAGTTTGTGCTTGCGACCGCACCGCTGACAATACTGAGTCCTCTAGAGAAGAGGCTTGGGCCTCCAAACCCTTATCGATTTCCGCCCTTACGTTTTCCCAAATCATTTTAAGCTAATTGCCTTGGAAATCATTCGAATCATTGCTTAGATCTTTACGCTAGGCTGCAACATTGGCGGGTTGGAATAGATCATTGACAGTTAAGTTCTGCCCAGTTTATTGAACGGTTTTTTTTAGCGCGGCTTCAAACTCTTCGTTCAGTTTTCTGCATGATAAATACGTTTCCGTTTTATCGAGGTCTGCAAGATGAAAATATAACAGTAAGAATCATGTATTTCAAAAGGATGACTTTGAACATTACATTCTTTTAACCCTGCTGAAAATTCTTTATTGAGCTGCCAAAACAGTTCTTGTGAGCATCACTCATAATTCGGTAAAATGATGTTTCGTAACGCTTCATGAAATGATGTTTCCATTGCTTTTCGAACACTCTTATAGACGGAATTACCGATAGCATCAATAGTTACCTGAAAATAAAAATAAAACAAATGACTCAATGTTCATACAATTTGCAATATTTTCACACCAGAAACAGAAATTCAAGACCAACGCGGTGATTTCGATTTAAAAAAAAAAAAGAAAACAATAATACTCACCTGATTACGCATAGTTTTTGTACACCCTCTTGGAGGGCACAATCGAATTTTTGCTGCAACTGCTCCCGATTCGGTTGACAATCTGGAGCGTCAATCTCGGTTCTAGTGAATTCATGATAGTAAAGTTTAAGCTGCTGAAATGTTTGCTGTACATAGTTCCGATTTTCTCACTATGAATATCGGACAAAGTGCGCTTCTCCGAACTGGTCTGCTCGATAATGTTGGATTCGATCTCCCGTAGAGTATCATTGAGTAACTTCGAATTATCTGTACGTATTTTTTGTAGATCGGACACTTGCGAACGCAGTTCAGTTATTTGTCGAGGAATTCTGCTACGTCTAACAGCCGATCCATTTTTTGAGTTAGTTCGTCCATCTGTTTGTTCGATTGTACAACAGCAATGCTGGGAAGCATGGAAGGCTGTGGAAGATCTTTCAACGGAGGAAGCGGCACTCCGGGAACCTTCGGCCATTCAATGGTTCTACTGCTAGGAGATTCATTGTCATCGTCGTCTATGTTTTTGAAATTTTACCGTGTTTCTTCGTCGTCGATGATTTCGTTTTCCAGATCATTCAACTCGTCATCATCACCAGCAATCTCATCGGTATCTTCCAAAAGGATATTGTCGGAATCATAGTGCTCATTAAGACAGTCGTTTTCTTTGAGCGATAAAAATTCCTGAACTTCATGCGATGGACTGGAGCCACCGCTAGCTAACATTTCTGCAGAAGGCATAGGCGGAACAGATGGCGTCACTAAGAAGGGAATTAACATTTCAAGTTTAGTAAACGGTAATGTTAAATAACTCAATATGCTTACCCAATAAAGTTATTTGTTGTAGTTCGACTAACTTGCGAACTTTAGCTTGTTCCTGTTCCTCTTTCATTATGCTGTTGACGATGTTGACGACAATCCCAGCTTGGATAACATGTGCATTATCCCTTCTGAGCGATATACTTGCCCCGGTGCCGGAACCCAGAATCAGCCGACCATGATTGATCAGAGTTCTGTTTTCCGATTCACGGACAGCGACTTACAGGCAGTTTTGTTCACTTCCCGCTTGATGTGGACCATTTGCTGTGCCATTCCCATGATGCTGATTTCTTCCGACCGGAGCTTTTCGGAGTGGCTTATTTCCCATTTTTGACTGATTTTCACCGACGGATATAGCCAAAATTTACCAAAAAATTGGCAAAATAATTTTGACAGGCTGAAAAAAAGTCCAATAGTTAAATAAATGAAATATTGAAAACCGAATACAAGAAAAATTACCAATCCAAGTTTTTTGCTTCTAGTACTGAATGAACCGGGAGTTTCCTGAGACAGCGATATCGACCGCAATTCCAGCAGAGACGCCGACCGACCAGCCCCAGCTTCATCCGAATCGCAGGAACAGATTTACTATACTACTATGAAACATTTTATTCGTGCGAAAAAAATACAAATTTTAATAAACGCGTTCGGTTTGCTCCACGGTTAAATCCAAAATGGCGAAGAAATGTTTCAACCATTTTGTGGTTAATACACGAGAACTGCCAAAATGGTTAAAATTTCGCAAAGAAATAATCTTTAAAAAAACAATATTGATAGTTTTTGAGAAAAAACCAGAAAATTGGTATAACCATATATGGTTAAATAAAAATGAGCGTGTACCTATATGCTGTTATGTATTACAGTGTGATCAAGAAAACCAAAATTCGGAAGGATAATTTATTCAAAATAAATCAGAAAATATATTTTATAGCAGCGACCGTTCTACCAAGTAGTTAAAGTTTGTATTTTGAAAATGATATTTAAATATTTCACAAATGTGGAAGACAAAATATAATTATGAGTGTAAATCTTAGTTTGTAAATATGTACATTAAGAATCGAAAATTTGAAATTGCATTCATAATTGTGAATTCAAGATTTTAATTCTAAATCAACGTTGTTTTTTATGGTTCGCAACACAAACTCCATACAAATAAGCACACAACTACATCCACGAGATATGAATTTCAATTATTAGCATATTTTATCATTAAACGCGGAAATTATTTTGTTGAATTGTGAGTGGGGATCTGAGCTATTTCTGTCTTATAGCTTGTACAGTGGTGTATAGTTCAAAATGTACCCAAGAACTATAATTTTTTTAAGAGATGCCTATTACTTCAAATCATATAAATTTTAGATATATAATGCAATCCGTTGTTTTCGAATCTTGGTTTAATGTTTTGCTGTCATCCAGAGAGCTATAGGCAGCTCAACTACGACGTTTCTTACGTTTGTTTACATCCTGTTTCTTTTGATCGTTTTCCAGCCCAATCTGAGTTTTATTGTCGTCGATTTTTTCAAAAGACGGCTTGGCTTCAGATACTGACTTTTTCAAATAACCACGTAAAGTGTTCATGTTGTACATAAACCTGAAAATAATATTAAGCTCTTGAAAAAGTTTGTTTACGGTAAAAGGAATTGAATTGAACAACGCTTTAAACAAGGATGCCGTAAAATATTTGTTAAAGAAAAACGGAGAACATTGCAACATACTTTATGAACAGAGCTGCGAATGGTTAGTGTCAGCCAACCAATATCAGTCGACTTTGATACTGCTTTGCATATCTATGTCATGTGATAATGATTTTTGTTCAGCGACATAAGCTAACAATGTCATGACCAATTTGAACGAATATCAGTTTTCTTGCTATAAATTTAGCTTCTTACGGTCATGGATTACATTTCGACAGGCTCCTGCAATGATATAGAATCCGTGTGTGCATCTCTCACATTTAAGCTATTTTTTCTCAAATTGGAGCTTTTCATCTCCTATGCTTTCAAGGCAAAAAAAGCTAAGATCTAAGGGAAAAAACTTAAGAAACGATATTCACAAACACTTCACATTCACAAATATATGTTGGTCACATGATTCATAGACAAATCCTATATCATTGCAGCAGAGTCATTTTTACAACTGTTGCTCCACAAATAACGTAAAATCCATCCTAACACAACCAGAAAACAAAATAGAAAGATAACAGTGTGTTATGCGAGTGGAGAACAACAATGTCATGAAAAGTTTACATTCCCGCCTGACTACTTTCGATGACATTGACTACTAGACGTTATTGAGGATCAAATGAAATTGACTAAAAGTTACCAGTCTTGTTAATGATGATAATATCAATTATTTAAATTGAACACAAAATTCGTTAAAACAGCTTGGTTTCCCGCGTTTTTGAAAATTGCAAAAAATCTTCTTTATTAAGGATTCTTAAAAATAGCTGTTCAAAGAATTCGATCATATTTCATTGATATATTGTTGATTGCTTTTTAAGTCATAATCATAATCAAAAATTACAGCCAAGATCTCGACAGTGCCGTAGGGTAAAGCTGGGATGAACAAGAGGAGAATCCAAAATTATTGGCACTATTTTTTTTTTTTTTGGGGAAGAATGACAGCTTGCTATTAATTCCTTGAAATAAAAAAAAAAAAGTTGGTGCTTTATAATTAACAATTTTTTTCGATCGTATATAAAAAGTACATACACGACCTAATAAAAAAAAACCCAAAAAGGTATGGTGCCGGAGAGATGCGAGTAACATAATCAGCCACTCTGATCCTAGTGCCTCAATGATTTGAACATAGTTCATAAGAAACAACTAGAAAATCTTAATAGGAAATTGAATCTGGACCTCAAATCCTTATATATTAACTAAATAACTGAACTAAATTCGAAAGAATTGAATCGGATTGTTGCATAATAAAAAGTTAATTTACGTACCTTATACGCAGCAACAATCGTTAAGGCACCAACAATCGACTTTCCACGCACTGACACTTTTCTTTTTGAATCTATTTCACCGGAATAGAATGTAGACAACTTTCAGCGTCAACTCGAAATGAAATAAATGGAAGCTGCCAGCCTGGAAAAGGTATGTTTAGAATTGCTGTCAGTCAACCTGCCAGTCAGTCAACACAACGCCTACCTGTATGCTGTTATGTATTACACTGTGATCAAGAAAACCAAAATTCGGAAGGATAGTTAATCCAAAATAAATCAGATAATATATTTTATAACAGCGAGCGTTCTACCAAGGAGTTAAAATTTGTTTTTTGAAAATGATATTGAAATATTTCAAAATGTAGATGACAAAATATAATTATGAGTGTAAATCTTAGTTTGTAAATATGTACATTATGAATCGTAAATTTGAAGTTGCGTTCATAATTATGTATTTAAGATTTTAATTCTAAATCAGAATATTGAATTTCAATCTGAAATCTGTACTGAATGATGATTTTTGAATTTGGACTGTGCATTACTACACCTAATTCTATAAACGATGTAAATATCAGCAATGTTAATGAAAATTAAGCTGTAATTTTCACTAAAGAGCATTCAATTTCAGCGAAATTTTTAGTATATAATAGTATCATAATATTTTAACGTTGTTTTTTATGGTTCGCAACACAAACTCCATACAAAGAAGCACACAATTAGATCCACGAAATGTAAAATCCAATTATTAGCATATTTTATCATTAAACGCGGAAACTATTTTGTTGAATTGTGAGGCGTCATCTGAGCTATTTCTGTCTTATAGCTTGTACAGTGGTGTTTAGTTCAAAATGTGCACAAGAACTATAATTTTGATTAGGAGATGCCTATTACTTCATATCATATGAATTTTAGATATATGATGCAATCCGGAAAAATATTCACATCGGTTGCGGTGGCCCAAGTAGGGATCCAACTATATTATTTTTTTTTTTTTTTCGAGAAAATCTATTACATTTGATGAGTTCTTTTCCACGTCAATAGAGGTTCGTTAAAAAATTAGGATTGAGAAGCCATCACCTCAAGAAACCATAAGCACTAACGAATTGTCAAAATGCTATCCAATAACAATCTTATCTGCCCTCTCTTAGCACTGTGAGTCAAATCTGGCGAAACTAACTGCTATATTGGCGCTTATGGTTACTTGGGACAGTCAATATAAAATAATTTTTACATTGTTGAGGGCTAAGCAGAAAAAGCGGGGAATAATTAGGTTAGCTCCTCCGTCATAAAAATCATTTTTCATAAAATTAATGTTTCATGGGAAACCTCCTTCTCACTGAATCTTATGCTTTGATTTAAATAAGTTGAATTAAAAATCGTCCTTTTTTATGGATCAGCAAAATATCCTATGTATTTGTTCTTGATAGAAGGTAAAAACTTACTTTGGCTTTGAAATAGTTCCATATTATGAGATCATAACGAAGGCAACCTTCTTTGGACCCCTGTTACTCTTGATGAGCCTAAATTTGAGATTTGGCATTATACACACACAACGCTTCTACCGAATGCCCTAGAGCTTGCGCCCAACTGTGAAAATTCTACCATCAGACGGAATTCGAACACCATCTTAACGCCGCCTTCAGTACTGTTATCTAACAAAGCCTCGAATATCAAATTTTTCGGGATAATATATAATCTAGGACCATTATTTTGTTACAATTTTCCATACACCCTAATGACATTTTCTTAACCCGAATTACAATTGAGGCGCTTGGGATCAGAGGGGTGCAAGTGCTTAGATGATTGTTTCGAGAAAACGCGCTTCAAAGTTGTGAAGGTGCTCGATTTTTCATGTATTTTCGAATTCGAGCAGTTTTAATTCAACCAAAAAAATTTCCAAAAAAATATAAAAAATCTCAATTATGCACCAAACACACATTTAAACATGAAGAATCGTTAGTCATGCCTACTTAGCTCGAATTTGATTATTCTGACACTTTCACCCCTCTGATTCTGAGGGCCTCAATTGTTAAAGGGTCATTAACAAATATTAATTATAGTAACCCTAATTAAATTGTCGCAAATGTGTACGGGGAGGAAACTGCACTTATTTAAAATATGGCCACAACACAAACAATCTTAATTTTGGCTTTCGTATTCAGTGGATCAATTTAGAAGAACTTACGATTTGGTCATCATCGGACACAGGCAACACGTAGCGATTCAAGACAGCTGACACCCTCGCCGACTTTCAGTGAGATTGAACAGCTTGTCGATGACGTGTTCGATGACAGGCTTATCCACAACACATAGTACGAACGATGTAGATTATGATGTACGAAAACTTGAGTACCGAAGTATCCGTTGCTACTCAGGACGACGAATGGTTTAGCAGATAAGCAACTTAAGCATCATACCTTCCTCGAATCCAGTCTTCGACCTTGCTATATTTTCCGATGGAATCAAAGGTTGGACTCCGTCTAATAGGTGTCGTAGCCATCGTTTTATCGCAGCAGATTTTCAGCAACATTGCCACCTGAAATGAGTGAGGTATTCCATTAATTAAGGACTGTTAGGCGTCGATGTCCCTATTATACGTACTTGTCATATACTGAATATTGAATCTAGGAACGGGGATGGTGATAATTTGTTCAACCTGCGGACAGCGACGGAAGCCGATTCCTGCCGGACAGCTGTGATATCTCTCCTTCCGGAACTATCTCTAGCTGACTGTGGTAAGACGAGGGTAATTTGGCTGCGTATTCCATTGTTGCTATTGGGAAGAAAAGTATTTAAAAAAATTGAATGGCTCGTTAAAATTTTGTACCTACCGGATGTATCTTTTTTTTTGCTTTTGTGGTTGCTGCTGCTGAGTGTATTGCAGAGAAGTGACACTGATGAATTTTCAACTTCTGCTGAAACAGCAGCTGTTGCTACTGAACTAGGTTTCCAGCTCAGCCGAGATGGCACCTGTCGATTGATTCGAGTGGTGTGATTCTCCATTCGTCGAATGGTCCTCTGGATGTTTAATACGGAAGGCAGGAAACACAGGAATTCCCACGGTGGAAATATTCGTGCTTCTGCTGTTTCACTTTGAGTCCCGCTTTGAATGATTTCTTCAATCCGGAGACGAACAGCACTTGCTGTCGCGGAAGAAAGAACGGCGACAAATAAAATTTTTAGCACTGAATGATTTTATTCCACGAAAGGATCGAATGTTTATTTGTGTGCGTGAGCGCACGCTTTAAAAAAAATAAAAATATGGGTGTGTGCGTTCACTTTGATTTTACGTGAAATTAATGAGTTATAGGGAAGTAAAGTATTTTCTACAGAACACACAAATTAATTTCTAAATTCTTTTGCGTGTAGGAAACAAATTGGCTCCGATGAACCTATGCTTATCTTTTTCACCCGATCTTTCCTTAATGGAGCTTTGCCTTTTCTGAATGTACGTGGCATTTCTTTCCCTGCACGTTGCCGCGTAATGTCCAGGATTTCCACAAGTACGACACTCCTCATTAGTTGCCGGACAAGTTCCAGATTTGTGGAACAAACGGTTACACCTATTGCAGCGAAAACGTTTTCCTTCTCCGGAAAAATGGTTCTCGCTTTCTTGTCGATACCTTTCCGGGTAATTCCAGCCCGCATCATTATATCGGCGTTTTGGCAGGTGTTTATTTCCACTGAACCGATTCCGTTCTCGCGACACCACGAATGCTCTGCTGGATTCAGCTACTCGTGACGGTTTCGGAATGTATGCCTCTTCTCGAGTCGCAGACTGTACAATAAAAGTCGTCTCATAGCCAAAAATTCTCGCCGCCTTTGCCACCTCACGGTTACGCATTCCTTTAAGTAGTTGCATTCGAATGAATCGATCCTGATCCGTTTGACTATAACGACAGAGACGCACTTTTTCCAAAAGACGTGCATGGAAGGCAATAGTTGGTTCATCAATGCCTTGTTGGAGATTGGAAAACATTTCATGTTCCGCCGTTACGTCGACCATTGATTGCAGATATTTTTCGATGTTTTTGACAAATAGGTTGTAGCAGTTTGGTTCGGTCAGACTTGGGCGAAGTCTCGCAGCCCTGGTAATTCCTTGGAGTTTCTCTCCCATCGAAAGGAACAATGTCTGAGCGCGCTTGACAGGGTCCGTCACATTTGCCAAGGAAGTAGCGATCTCAAACCGATCGATAAACCTGTTCCATTGTTCCCACATAGCGTTTGCCGGAACATCGTTTGGGAAAGGTTTTATATTTTCCCATCGAATACTACCAGAGTTTGCTGATGAACCTGGATTGACCTTCGCATTGTTCCAGCTTAGATCTTCATCAGAAAGCGCAGAACTTCTGACCGACTCGTCATCTTCACGAGAGCGATAAGTGTTCATCTCTTTAACTAATTTATCTATAGTATTCTGCAGTTTTTCTATCTTCTGGATGTATTCCTGGTTTTCACTTTTTTTATATTCACGTTTCTCGTTTATTGGAATTTCACGTTCTTCAAACTCCATGTCATCTGACGACCACTCGCCATACATTTCGCCGTATTCTTCGGGATCGCTGTTGGATTTAGGGGCCCGAACATATTTTCCGGCAGACGACATTTTCAAATGGTTTATTTTTTCAACGATTTTTTTTTCAAAATCTGTAAAAAGACAATGCATATTAACCATATTAAAACAATTGCAAAACGATTTGATAAGGCGTAGATAAAACTTTAAGCTAACTGTTATAGAAATTGTAAAATACATTGCATGAACCGTTAATTCCGAATTGATCGTATTTTTAATATGTTGTTAGGTTATGTATCTAACTGTTAAAAACTGTTAAAACTATCATATAGTAAAACTGTTCTGCAATCAGTTGCGATAACGTTCAAATACCACTCATGAATAACGTATTTTTGGAATTGTATTGTTTTTGTTAAAGTTATTCTTAAAATTTGCTTCCAGCTGAACATTACAGTATAAGTAGTAAAACGATTTTATAAGACGTTCTTCCAACGTTATGTGTACCGAATTCTGAATAGTAATGGAACATAGCACACACACTTACAAACAAACATGTGCATTTTCAGTTTATTCACTTGTACGATGATATTATGGGCTCCTTTACCAGGAGGTCTAATTTCAACACATGGCCTGGATATTGGCGTAGCTGCTGGTCACTACTGGAATTTTTTTAGCGGTGTCGTGATCCGCTCAAAAATTTGCAGTAAATTTCCTAGCGGTCTCCCGATCCGCTCTACAGTTTTCTACAAAATTTCCTAGCGGTCTCCCGATCCGCTCAACAATTTTCAGCAAATTGCCTAGCGGTCTCCCGATCCGCTCTAAAGTTTTCCACAAATTTCCTAGCGGTCTCCCGATCCGCTCAACAATTTTCAGCAAATTTCCTAGCGGTCTCCCGATCCGCTCAACTATTTTTCAGTAAATTTCCTAGCGGTCTCCCGATCCGCTCTACAGTTTACCACAAAATTTTTTAGCGGTCTCCCGATCCGCTCAACTATTTTCAGTAAATTTCCTAGCGGTCTCCCGATCCGCTCTTCAGTTTTCCACAAAATTTCCTAGCGGTCTCCCGATCCGCTCAACAATTTTCAGCAAATTTCCTAATGGTCTCCCGATCCGCTCAACTATTTTCAGTAAATTTCCTAGCGGTCTCCCGATCCGCTCTACAGTTTTCCACAAAATTTTCTAGCGGTCTCCCGATCCGCTCAACAATTTTCAGCAAATTGCCTAGCGGTCTCCCGATCCGCTCTAAAGTTTTCCACAAATTTCCTAGCGGTCTCCCGATCCGCTCAACAATTTTCAGCAAATTTCCTAACGGTCTCCAGATCCGCTCAACTATTTTCAGTAAATTTCCTAGCGGTCTCCCGATCCGCTCTACAGTTTACCACAAAATTTTTTAGCGGTCTCCCGATCCGCTCAACTATTTTCAGTAAATTTCCTAGCGGTCTCCCGATCCGCTCTTCAGTTTTCCACAAAATTTCCTAGCGGTCTCCCGATCCGCTCAACAATTTTCAGCAAATTTCCTAATGGTCTCCCGATCCGCTCAACTATTTTCAGTAAATTTCCTAGCGGTCTCCCCGATCCACTCT